>NW_017296201.1:441996-530788 GCF_001594075.2 Trachymyrmex cornetzi
AGCTAGCTAGATGTGTTTTTTGTTTAGGTAGAGGAGCCATATATATAGATAAGAAAGTTCACTTTTTTAGATGTAATTACGTATATATGATTTTTTACATAATATGATTTCTCTCTTTAATTATTCTATATGTAAAATTATTATCAACGTAGAGATATCGAAAATTTAAGTTTTTAAATTATTTTATAGTTTACTTTTCGGGTACCCCCGGGTAGTACAGATACCTAAGTACTATCCGCGGGTTTCAAGGAGAAACCTGGTACCCGGGTATCTCATTACCCGGTACTGGGGCAGTTAAAAAAAAATTTATTTTTAGTTAAACTTTAATTAAACTAATATTATGCAGAAAATTTAAAATTTAAACAGCTATATAACTTTATGAAAGTAAGTCGTATGATTATGAATTGAAATTCAGTTAAAAGCTCTTGAATTTTTAGATGTCAGAAATTCTTTGATTATTTTTTTTTATGATTTCGTAGATAATTATATGAATAATCGCGCATACCAAATAAATAAATATTTGCATAAATAAATATTAGAAGATACTTTAGGATAATTACATATAGAATACTAATTTTTAAGGGACTCACTTGTTGGATTCTAATTTTCCTATGTTTGGGCATCATATCATTCAGGTTAACTTTACTGGCCTCCCTCAAAGATTCAGCGCTAGGCAATGTTTCAGCGATGATGTTTCGGCCAACCTCACCAGAAATTGATTTTTTCATCTGACTTGTTTTGAATTTTTCCGTTGCCTCCAGAGGATTTATGTAAAGATTACTATCTGCGTCTTCAGTCAAATCACCCTGCGAAATGAAAGAATTGAAAAAGAATTACTAGTATAGTAGAAGTCTAAAACATAATTTTATTATAAAAATAACGAATCCTTGCATGTATATATATAAATAATTTATCTAATAATAATAATAATAAAAGTTACATCATATTATATTATATTAAAGTTACTATAATATTAATAAAAATTAATAATAATTAATAAATTTTAATAATGATTAATAACAATTAAAAAATTTTAGTAATGATTAATAATAATTAATAAAATTTAATGATGATATTGTTGTTTATTGATACTATGAAGAAATTACATTTAAAATTTATTTGTATGTAACGTTACATGTGTTACATATAAATGAATAAAATATAATTAAATTGTCATCTTTAAAGAGACTCTTTAATCTATAGAGAACAAAGATTTCGTCAAATTACTCCGAGCGAGAGAGGAATATAGGCTATCTCGCGCTTCCATCAATGGCAGTGTATATACATGATGTATACAGTCGAATCATCTTTAGGCTCGACGCAAGAATATCCCTAATGCGTTATATATAACGTTAAGTATTGATCATAAACTGAAACTTGTATGTAATAGTAAACTTACATCACACACAAAAAAAATCATAACTGAACCAATGCTAACATTTTGTGAACCTTGCCGTTCGCTTCATTAGGACAAGGAATACTGATACTGAGTTACTTCTCTGGAGAATTCTCTTTATATAAATTCTGTTGAGAACGGAAGTTGGAAGGAGATGGGGAAGAGCGGTCTGCCATATTTAACTTACCCCATGTTATAGCCTATGTTTAAGTTATCTAAGTGTTTCTGGATTATTAAGGTCTCCCTGTACTTTCTTGGAAAATATGATGCCGTTGTAGCTATATAGCAGTTGTTTTATCAAATAGTATTTGGTGTTTTGATTCAATGCTGTGTTTTGCCAATGCTGATTGTGTGACTATAAGTAGATGGTCTGGATTTGTTCATACGTGATGCGATCTAGGATTTGTCAAATGTTTTGTCGCAATGTGAAAGAGAGGAAGTGGAATTGAAAGGATTCTGAGAAATCTTGTTTATTTGTGTCTTAGTGAAACCCTAAGAAATTCCAAAGACTGAAGACTTCCACTTAGTTCTGCAGGTGAAACCAGGAGAACACGATGCGCGATGTACGAACGGGATGTCAGATTGAAACATATCACACAATCAACATTGGCAGAACACAGCACTGAGTCAGGATATCAAATACTATTTTATAAAACGACTATTATAGCTACAACGAAATATTTTCCAAGGAAGTATACGGAGGCTCTAGAAACCCAGAAACATCAAGAGACACGGTAGTGTCTCGTGCCAAGTATACGCGCCCTTACTGGACGCAGGAGACCCTATAGCGTATTTTTACTCGAACCGAGTGAAGTTGAATTGACTTAGGTCATATCTAAAAAAAACGGCTACGCGAACAAATGGTGCTTTCCAGCAAGGACACAGTCAGACACAATGAATCATTACGTCCTTGTTGTTTGCCTAAGTTAAACAAGGATGAAACGACTCTGTGTTACATAATGTCTGACTGTGTCCTTGCTGGAAAGCACCCGAAATTTTTAATAGGCTCAAAGCTTGAGTAATAGTGAGAGAATATTGAGAATAGTAAAAAAGCGAGATATTTCAATTTTTATATAAAAATAAGGTAAAATTTTATTAAGAAAAATGGTATCGTCATCGTCGTTGTCGTGTCTAGTGTCCGGTCAAATCGACAATTAGTATTCAAATACACCCACACACACTTCCAAGCATCCTCCACACCCGTACTCACGTACCTCCCTTCACGATCTTACCCTCCCTTCCTGCAGTACCTCCACCTATCAACAATCCTTCCTATATGTTGCATCTTCTCTCTGGAACTTTCTCCCCATTTCTATTTCTTTATTGTTTATCTAACTGACTTACATAGGCCTTGATCGTTTCAATTGCCATTATGTTTACAACAGTCAAACTGTCAACACGGTTATTTATCATTTTTGAACGGTTCATGTGAATTCTTATTTTATTGTTTAATTTATTACTTTATAACGTTTAATATATTTAACCATATAATATAATTTTATTGACATGACACAGTAAACCGGATGGTTTGACGAAACATTTGCAGCAAATTAATTTTTATTTCGATCAATTTTTGTTCATATAAATGCATATTTTGTTATGACATAGTTGTCTTCTTACAAGATTTCTAATTTGTCATGATTTATCTAGTAAACTGGAATTTAAAAAATATGTTAGCAAGATGTGGGTGTAATAATTATTTCTGACCAGCTTCCAGCGTACGACAACCACATTAACTCAATTTTTTATAATTAATGTTTTTTTGATAAATTTTATATTTACACGTTTATCTGCGAATACATTAATTTTATGATTTGATGTTATTATACTAAAGAGGAGCCAAAACGGGATTGAAACGTATTTATATATATATATATATGTCTTTTTTGTCATATTTAATACAGAATATTTATATACACGTTAATAACTTGTGTTGGCTCCGAAAAGCTTTTATTATTTTTCTTTTATTTATTCGTTAGAGCTATATATATAAATTAATTTATATATATATATATATATATATATACAAGTACACACACACATACATATATATATATGTACTTGTAATTTTTCACTAACATATTACTGCATTCACAAAAAAATAATTTGTTATTAGCCATGCGACTCATACCTGTGAATGTGACGGATGTGTTTGACAGCTCGCATATGTATCTGAACTGTCGATGCTTCCCTGTTCATTGTAAGTCTTTGCATAATGATACTCCTGCTCGTTGTACATACTTGCGAAGCTTAACGTTTCCAATGGCTGAATTGGAGAGACCTTTGATTCCATAAGTGATGAACTTAAATGTTCTGCGCCGCTTCCACCAATACCATTGCCGCTATTAAATCTAAGGGACCTCATTTCTTGACATACTGGATTACGAAAGTCACTTGTAGCAAGGGGCATTATGTTCTCCGGGTCCGTGAAGTCTTTGTATTCCTAAAAATACGAAATAGATGAAAAGTCCCGATTACATGAGAGCAAAGAAAGTTGAAAGCAGTATACTTTTGCCTAAATTCTACGTAGCTTTATAGATACTGACTCTCTTTTTCGTCTAATCAAAGTTTTCTCTTAAAAAATAATAATTTATACCTCTGTAGATTTCTGTAAGTTTCTTCGAATCATTTAAAGTCCGTTTCGTAAATGTTTTTCAAACATGAATTTCTAAAATATACATACATTCTAGAAATATATCTGGAAAATATAAATATACTAACTGCTCTATTATATATCTTGGATTTTATTATAAAAATTAACATCTAATTCAAAATTACTTTTCTGTTTAAATTATGGATACTTGTTACACACACACACACACGCACGCGCGCGCGCGCGCGCGCATATATATATATATTTCTCAGAGCTTAACTGTTACAAAAAAAAAGTTATAACATAATAATTATATCTTTCTTTGAACGATTTTAGTTATTAATAACTATTATAAATAATTACAACTGTTTTTGATTGCGAATAACCATTACTGATGTCGGAAATTATTTTTGATTACGATTATTATAAATGACCAGAATTTTATATTGGTTACGAATAACCATTATCAATGACCAAAATTTTATTTTGGCTATCCAAGATCTCTAAACTACACAGACTTTGCTGATGGTTATATTGGCAAGCAATATCGATAACGAACATCTTTTCTGGTTACTATTGGTCCTCGTCAATTTTATTATCACTACGTATGTAAAATTAATTAATAAAAGGTAAATATATTATTATTTATCGAAAAAGAATAAAATAAAAGATATGTTTTAAAATGTTTATATCTTTTGTACGTTTCTCTGTATTTTTCATTTCTTCTGCAAAAATCGGTACTTTATAGTACCGATTTTTGGAAGAAACTTACCGGTACACGGTACGTGATAACTAACTAGGAAAAAAAAGAATATTGATAAAATGTGCAGAGAAACAAGTTCATATATTAACAAAATTCGTACAAATGTTAATTTGTCACTAATTGGCCCGGTCAGTTTCCCATGCTCCATGTAGGAAAATAGGAGGGTAAAGAAGCAAGTAGCACGAGACTCGGCGATGCGGCATGATCGGTGTCGTGGTTAAACGATTTCAACAGCTAAATACATAACCAAAAATTAACATGGGTATATATTGTATATACTGCAAAGTAAATGAGAGAAATAATTTCAGAATTCGGTGTGAAAAAAACTTTTTTTGCGTTTTCATCATGGAGATTGCAAATAATATTGATGGCCATGATAGCACTGTTAAATCGAGTAAGAAATCGGCCGAAGTCATATGCAGAAATTATCAAGCTAGTTACCTATACTATTACTTTATCGCGTTCCGCATACCGCGTGCGCCACATCTAGGGCTGGTTTCATCAACGCCAATTATTTAATCGGTGTTTAACTGACCAGTCATTGGTCCCTAATCGTACCGACCCCTAATCCATATGGACAGGTGGCCATCTAACGTCTGTAACGGAGCATATTTAAATTTGACCACCATTATCTCAAAAATTACTGCTTAAAATAAAATTCAAATAACTTTTTTACTTTCGTGTTTTTCGAAAGCTTCTTTGATATAATGTTTTGAATCGCGATTTCATATCCTGTACATACATACAGTGAGTGCAAAAAGTATTCGTACAGAGAAAAAAACTTTATTTTTAAAAAATAAATATTATCCAGTGAGAAATGAGTCATCGAACTGATGTCAAATTGACATCGATACGATGATTTCAACACCAATTCGACGTCGATTCAACGTTAATGCTTAAAAAGTATTCGTACAATTGAGAAATTTAGCTTCTAAAATCAGAAATACATGCGAAGCTCGTTTGTTTATTATGTTAGAACAGAATATATTAATTGTATAAAATTGCTAATTAATGTTTATTTTTTACCAAATAAGACATTTTTTATAAAAAATTTTCTTGTACGAATATTTTTTGCTCTCACTGAATATACATACAGAAAAAAAACGACAAATCACAGATTCACAATTATAGTCCTTCAGAATTAAGAGCCGGTCTATATCAAGAAATGCGCTTATTTCATCGCACTCATTTGCAATGTGATTTCGTAATGAATAAGAAGGCCACATAATGTTGTGCGTTATCTCCCTCTTTTGTTCTCTCTCCCTCCCCCTCTATCTTTCTCTTCCTTTCTCTCCCTTTCTCTCTCTGCTCTTGCTTCTACATAGATAAAAAAATAATTTCTATCGGCAATTGTCATTATCTACTGTACTCGCCTGATTGCCTTCGCATGCACGGATTATGCGCCAAATCTGCAATACGGTTGTCCATATCTACTTAAGAAATACCATTTTGTTGCTATTAAGATTTTGTTCTTGAAGCGCTATTATGTTGTCACATTCGACTGAATATAAGAGATAGAATCCCAGACGACATACATATCCGAAAACGAAACATAAGACGTCTTAAAAAACGCCTAAAGATATCTCAAAGACATTTTTTAAATATGTCATAAAGACGTTTAAAGACCTCTTTAAAACGTCTCGATTTTGGACTTTTTTGTTGTCTGGGGTAAGACCGCTCAAGGGTACACACTTTCTCTGTCATGTTGTACAACTTGTACAAGAACCCGAATTTAAGCAATAAAATGCTGCTTAAGCTATTCCTTATAGTTTGAATTAAAAGTTTTTCAAATATTAATTTAATATAAACATTTATTTTTACAGAAGATTAATTTTACTAAAAAGATAAAAATGCGTACTCTTAGACATGTGTCATCATCTACAGATGATGATAACGATGATATCTTACATATTTTGTAACAATTTGTATTTAAATCCTAAATCTGGTGAAAATTGGATCTAGTGCCAAAGCTGTTAGGTCTAGATTCATATATTGATTACACTGGAATCGAACATCGTGTCGGTCAAAAACTTACTTATATGAATTCTGCATGTAAAAAAATACTTCAGATATTTATAAAAAATTATATTCAATAAAATATGAATGATGCTTATAAATATATGGTATAAGCGATACTTTTTTCATGCTTGCGTACTCTTGAGTCATTTGTCGAAGAGTATGCATTTTTCACGGACTGAATCAAGTTTTCAAGTGCGTGCTTTAAGATCATCTCGTTATTTTTTTATTTTTGATATAACTTTTAAAATTTATTTTTGGTATACAAATTATTACAGAGATATAAAGTAAACATATTATTAAATGCAAAGCAGAGACGTGTATGCACAATATAAAAAAAAAAACACAAAGCAACAATTTCACGATAGACATCCGACATGTGGTAAGAGACAATGTTGTAGCTGACATGTAGTCAGGGGTAGAGAAACTTTAGTCCTCTATGGACTATGCTGCACTAGCAGAATCATAAAAGGATGACGAGGAACTCATGCAATAAATATCTATCTCGTGAGTTCTGTCTGAAGTTGAAAAAAAATAAAAGTTCCGAGGATGAGAGTGGCCATGTATTACGACATGGCAACAGAAACCGCATCCGTTCTTAACCCTTTTCGACAGATTTTTTTTTAATCGGTTCGTAATCTGACTTATGGCCGCAGCACATATTTTTGTATAACGCATAACATATAATGCATAAGAGAATCAACCAGTTAAACTTCCTTTTTTTCATGAAATGAAAGGAAAGGAAGGATTCTGATTGGTTAATTCTCTTATGCACTATATGTGTTATGCAACAGTCTGTGCTATGGTCTTTACGTAGAGCGAAAGAGATAAGCTCATAGCACAGCGCTATGTCTCGACGTTTATGAAGACAGATTGCCGCATTTGGGATAGTTGTTGTGGGTTCTGCCAATAACTCAAAGTAATTCGCAATGTTTCAGTATTATTGAGCAAGTTCACCGCACTATCCAGCAGATTCAAGCACGTCCACCTGAATATTATTGTAATATCTATTTCAAAGAACATTGTCTCGTTTGTGTTAACTATTTCACACGATGATCCGAGACACTCCCTATGACAAACTAACCCTGATGGAAATTTTTTCCTGAATTGTAATGAATAATGAAATATTACTGAAATTTAAATGAACAATGATAAAATATTATTGAAATTGTAATGAATTATAATGAAATATTACTGAGTTTCGTATGGAAATCTATATCAATTGATCATGCACTTTCAGCAATATTTCATTAAGATTTCATTACATTTTATTCAAATTTTATTAAGATTTCATTACAGTCCATTAAGGTTTAAGATTTTGTTCGTACAAAAATACAATGAGTATACACTCGTGGACAATGAGGCTGCAATATTATTTTTCACGAATGTTTTACGGAATGCGCAAACATTTTTAGAGTGCGATTCACCATACATATATCTGATATATCAATGCTTGTAATGAGCGATTATGACAACTGTCACATGGAATTAAAGTCACATGGAATCGAAATATACAAGGTAAAATCAAGAAATGTGCGACGCGACATATATTTAAGATAAATAATAAGTAAAATGCCTTTGCGAGCCACCGCTGATTGAAGAGAGCGTAGAAAAATAGTATAATTAAACTTCTCAATTTGAATAATAAAATTTATTCCTTGAAACATTTCGATCCTGGATCCTCTTCAGTAAACAAATTGACAGAATTACAGAAAATTTCTGATCACATTAGTCATAAAGTTATCCTACAACGCAAATCTATGAATTGATGACGTTCTTGAAATATAATTAAAATATTAAATATGAACCCAGAAGAAAAAAAAGCAGAATTGAATTCACGTCAACGAATCTGAAATATCAAATTGTGATCTCTTTTTCGAGCTATAGATTGTCATCTTTCCTCATAGAAATTGTACAACAAATGGATTGTCATCTCTTCTCATGGAAATTGTAACAAATCAAACTAACAATAATCATACCGATAAAATCATACTAAAAATAAGTTCTAATAAAATATTTTCCATTTTCATATGGAAAACGCAGAAAAATCAAGGGAAAAATTCATTTTCTGCAGCAATCTTGCAGGATATACATCGTTGCATATAAGCTAAATCTAATATAAATGTCAGGTTACACTTTAAACCGATAATAAAAATTCTTACAGTCAGTGGCTCGCAAATAATCGTAAGATGTAAAAAACGATGTAAAAGGGTCTCATTCGAGCCACGCACTAACTGGACGATTGTTAAATCATACGGTGGAGAGCTAAAAAATAAACCATAAAATTTATTTATCACGCTATAAACACGATACTAATACTAATAAGAATTGCATTGTCACTAAGACTTACCTTCACAAAAATACAAAGCGAATATTGGAAACTGATACTATGCAATATCACGTTGTACGTTATCATGCCAATAATTTGGAGAAAATCTATTGCCTACGACATGTTCTTCGAGACACAAAGCATAATTCAATTAATCACCATGAGATATCGCAATAAGCAGGCTAGAAAATGATGATATACCGATTTACCCCGTTATCTCGCTTTGCCTTAGTTTCTCCTAATGAAGATATACTCGTATATACTATTCTAATTTTTTAAATAAAACTTGTTTTTAATGCCATACTAAAAACTTAATTTATTAATATTTTTTAATAATAATAATTGTAATATACTAATATTTTAACAAACATAAATCTCTAACAAATTAACTCCAATTTGCAATTATTAAAACTAAATTTTTCACTAAAGTTACTCACCCAGGAGCAGTATGCAGCACCGCCACCAGATGGTCTTGGTGGAATCTGTATTTCTCGTAAATAAAAGAACATACAGAATAAAATAAAAGATGCATTGTGAGATTCTTCATCCATATTAACGTCCATATAACGAAATTATTTCTTGAAGGCAACCCTTGGTTTCAAAATGAAAATGAAGTTTATTTTGAGAGTTTTGTTCAATATTTTGTAAAAGTTAAATCAGATGTGTACTATTCCTGGAAATTATACGAAATTATTGTAAATAAATATTGAATCAATGTTCCTGAGTATCTTGTGCAGTTTAACGGACATTAAATGTCTACAATATCTTTTAATGTTTAATTTAGGTTTTATAATATTGCAATTCAACGTTTCTGAAATGTCGCTTTAACATTTATGTGCTGTATGAATAGCCAGAAAATAAAATATAATTAATTGGATCCAAAGATAACAACTTTAATCACATTGAATTACACGATGAATAGACTATCTGCTTTGTCTGCTTGAATTTGCTTAATGTTTTAAAAATTCAGTTTTGATTCAAGTTTTAAAATAAATGTTTTGTAACACTAAATATGTCTTTAAAGTATCCCAAAGATATCGAAAGCTCTCTAATTCGGATACTTAAAATATTTGACATATATAAAATATTCAATATATATTTACATTTTTAATAGGTTTTTAAACATCACTGCTAACTGCCTGTATTCTATATTAGGTTACTTGTATTCTACAATTTTGATAATAGGTATCTTCCTCCAACATTTATATATAACCTTTTTTAAGAAAAATATATATGATCCAATATGCGAATGTATGTGAATGTGTTTTTGAATGTATGCGAGCGTGTGTATGCCTGCATGCATGTATGCATGTGCGCGTGTATACGAAGTGTATATTAAATAACGGACTGGTCATAAATGTTAGATTTCTCACCGAAACCACCGAACTTAAAAATCGAGCAACGCATTAATTTGAAATTCCTTCGTTAAATTGAAAAAAAAAAACTCCCCGTATTCGTGCCTGATTTGGTGCCTTGTGACTTTTATCTATTCCAAAAATAAAAAGTACGTTGAAAGGAATCCATTTTTAGTCCGTAGAAGAGATGAAGAAAAAAACGACTGATCTGATAGCTGATCAGTTTCAACATTGTTCGCGTTTAGCAGACTCAACTGTTGCATCGGATCCGTGAGTGCTCGCTACTATTGGATGATCTAGAAGAATACATCGATAGCAGCGAGTGTTCACGGATCCACTCCGCAACAGTTGAGTCTGCTGAACGAGACCATTGTGAACAATGGAAGACACGTATGTAGAAGTGTGTGAATAGAGATGGATGGGGAATATATTGAAGAGGGGATTATAATTAAATTGTTAGATTTTTAAAATAAAGTACTTTTTTCATACCAGTCCCGTTATTTTAATAGCCACACCTCATATATATTGCGTGTATTTACAAGCTTATACGTGTAGAAAGAAGAGAATTCATGCATGCATGCATATACAAGATGTAACACTAAAGTAAGATAATAAATTTATTATCTCTATACCAAAACATGGAAAAACATTCATGTGAACGTATGTCTGCAAATCCACTGTTACTGAGATATAGTTCAAAATGTTTGTAAGACCAGTTATATTGTGCCCATAATTCCTCGATCTAAATCCTTTAGTCTGTGGAGACACTTAAAGTCCTTAGCTTATGAAGTTTCAATCGCCAATAAAGATATACTATACCAATGCATTTTTTATGCTTGTGACACGCAATTTCCCCAGGATCTCTGAAAGAGTCCATGACATATTCAAACGTGTATCGAATCAAATGAGAAACACTTTGCGAACATTTGTTATAATTAAAAATAAATAATTAAAATTGAAAATAAATAATATTAAATAATAATAGATATATATTAATTATTAATACATCATATTATTAATAATAGATATTACTTCCCCCCCCCCCAGAAGAGCTCAACCCTGAAGTTTATCACCTTATTTTAGTTACATACTCTGTAGATAAATAAATGTAATAGGTGTAGGTGTCTAAATACGTTTTTAAAATATACTTGACTTTCTGATAAATATCAAAAGAAAATATAGTATTGCTTCGTGGATAGAAAGACACAATGCTTTGACCTAAAAGAAACTCTTAAGAAGCCTTTACATGGGAACATTAAGCATCGAGTTCAAAAATTCAATCTTTCGTTCGAAAATTAAATCACAAGTGCCTACCATCATGTCATACTGCCTGACGATGGAGGTCAATTTTGGATATTTGAGCCGTCGTAACTCCAAAACTTTTATTTGACCTGCTGACTGTTGAGACTTTTGATTAGTGAGCCAAAACCTATAACGTTAAAATTTCAGCCAATTTGATCGGGATGCTATTTTCTTAAGAAGTGTCCAGGATCTTTTTTAGTATTATATGTTAAATGTAGCGTATATTAGAACTAATCACTCTTAATTTATCATTGTGCATTAAGAAATCGGAATCGGGAGATATAAAATCATGCATCAATAAATTTCTGTGCAGATGCTCGACGCTTGATGCTCCGATATAATGACACCTTTAAGTAAAGAAAGAAGGAAAAACAAATTACGGGTGCTTTACTAAAGCTTTTAAGTGAACCGTGTTCTATCAACGAAAATGTTATGCTTCGTAAAAAGAAATGGCAGGAGAGGCAGTGCATACACCCAGTGGACTATATAAGTAGTGTGAACATCGTATAGAAGGCATATAGAACGATATACATATATCTTGATTTCGAAATATTTCAAGAAGTAAAGAGAAGATGAAAAAGTTCACATTTTGCTCGAAGAGCCGGACAAAAAATTTATGTCCGGATGACAGAGAAATGCAGAGTGAGAAGATGCATATATTGCGCATACATTAAATATAATTAATTTAAGTTTTAATAACCATATGTTGGTACTATGGACTCATTAACAGCCCATTGGTGTATGTAGTGCCGCCAGAAGGAAAACGTTAGTGATCGTAAATACCTTCGTAGTACAAAAGCAACACTCGAATTCACTAGGTAATTCATCAATTTTCTCGAATTTTCTGCTGTCTTTTTTCTCTTCATCCTACAAAAGGTCACACACACATATATATATTTCCTGATTTAATTTTCATAAATAAATACACAACTTTCGCTTCAGAAACGATCGAAATGTTTTATAGCCTCTTCTCTTCTTTTAATGTTTGTCTCTATCTTCTTTTTCTCTTTCGTGATTCTTTCAACTAAAGTCTAGTGCTGATGATACAATTCGATCGATTCAAAAACGAGCAAAAATATCAATAACTTAATATCGTTATAAAAATGCAATAACGTGATTGCATGGAGCTAAAAGATCAGAATTTTCATATCGCGAGACTGAGAATAAAATCTATCCACGATCATAATCGGATATACTTCTCGTGTGTATTTGTAATACTGAATGATTTATTTGAATATGTACCTACCACTCTGTTAATTCTTTTAAACATATTTCAGAGAAATGTACTACCTCTCATAAATACTTCGACCAAAGAACAAAATACAATTATAAACAATTACACACACGAATAAAATTTATATAAAATAAACAAGTACCAGTTTTCAAATGTTTTATTAAAACTTTCTTTTCGACAATCATTTGTATCTAGACAGCATTATTTTCAAGTCAACTGCAAAAAATTAAAAGAAAAACTTCACTTTTGAGATCACGTACGTCGAAAAAGAAAGTTTTTATAACTTTTCTTTAAATTGTTTGAAAGCTTGAAAATTTCACTTTAAAATACGTTCTTATAAATTGAACTACGATCTTTTTTTACCAAGTTATCTTAACTTAATGTTATCAATGCATTTTCATAGCTTTTATCAATATTTCTAATGTGTCGCCGGTATTAGCATTACCGGGTGACACCTAACGGCCTTAGCACAAATATATATCTGTAACTGAGTCGTGAAATGTGAGTAGGTCAACGTACAATGTATTCATCAACCTATAACTATGATTCAGTTACGGCCATTTTTGTGCTTAGGCTCTAATTTGGAGCGTAATAAATTGAACAGCGCTCGCAATTGGACTTTTTTATTAGACGTGTTCAGACTTAGGACCGATATAAAGACTCCATGTTGATTTACGTAAGATGATCCAGCAGCCTTATACTATGGTTGTTCAGCTGATGTCATTTTGTGTGTGATGACTCTTAAAACTGATTAGATATAGAGCTTGATTACACACACAGAATATATATAATTGAACACAGAGCATTGAGCGATTGAATATCACACGATTAAATCCCGAACACATTAAGTGTGTCAAATCGAATAACGATTAATTATTACGTAGTCAGATGAAATACACCTGCATTATTCTATCCAAGGTATATAGCATACATAGAAGTGTAACACGGTCGGGCTTATGCCTCGTGTGTGCGACTCGATTTGATAAATTCTGTCTTAACGTTTTAGACATACATTTTCAAGACTTTTAACTATAGAAATATATACATAAAAATCAATTTTTTTTCATACCCGTCACACTCCAGAAAATCTCCATAAGAGAGCTACGATCGTAGCATCAACGGTATTACGGCTATGTAGAAATGACATATAAATATTGTTATGCCCACCTTCAAACATTTCATTATGTTCTTAGCAACAGAACGCATGGACTGTCTCTTGACGCAAGACATACGGTTCGCGGATCTTTTTTAATTAATTATCTTGTATTCTTTATTTTTTCTTAGATTTATTCTTGGAATCACTATTATTGCTACTATTGTTTTATTTTATTTTATATTAGTAAATTAAAGTAAAACAAAAAATAAAAAGAGTCAAAAAGAATAAAATATAATTTCAATATTTTAAATTATATCTACAATTTTGAAAATTTAATATAGATTTCTTATTTCCAATTTTTTTATCAATTTATCTTGAAAAACATAACTCTCCTTTTTTTTCTTTTTCCTCCCCTCTCTCCTTCTCATTCTTGCTCTCTTCACTCGTGATACCAGAGCTCGCCCTACTAAAAAAAAAAACGTGTCACAAAGTTACATAATGAAATCGTATAATTAAGACAAGTAAATCACGTAACGAATTGTTCCACAATTAATGAATTTTTTTATTGATTTTTTAATTTGATTTCATAAATCATGTAATTTGAAGAGTTACATGATAATATGTTTTTTTTTCTTTTATTTCTATAGCATTAAAATTTTTTTAATTCGATAACTGTAAAGTCACCTGATGGATGAAATTATTTTTAATATCATGTGATTTTCCAAGTTACATGATTTTAAAAACTTACGTACTAATTTGAAACAATCTGTTACTTGTCTTAATTACATGATTTCGTTATGTAACGTGACATGTTTTTTTTCAATAGAGCGCAATGATGAACTATCCTTGCACATATAAGAGGATTTCTTTTCATTCCCGAATATTAATGCGTTGTTATTAACTTATTTTTAGGAATCGCATAAAGTACATTTCTATGCCTTTCAATCCAAAAAAGATTTCAGATTTTTAAATGCATCGTGAATACTGCTCAATTCAAAATTCTGAATAGGAAATGTAATTTTTCAATCCAATTGAATGTAAAAAAAGTTTTTTCATACAATTAAATCTAAAAAAAAAATAATAATAAAAATGGACCATAAGTGTTACCAAAATACGCATTCGAATAATTCAAATGGATTAAAATTTTAATCTATTTTAATCCATTCTTGTTTATTGGATACTTTCAAGAGCAATTATTTGCTTAAAGAAATTCAAACTACAGAAGACTGAATGATTATGAATATTGACACATTCTTATATATTACTACGTGAATATCACATACACACAAATATACAAATTTTCGTACTTAACACATTTTTATATCGAATTAGATGTCTAAGTCTAATTCTAAAGCTGGTTCTCTATGCGGCGTAAGTGTAACTTGTATCAGTTAATCAAATCGTTTCAACTATCATAATGTGTAGTAGAGACGATTTGATACAATTTGATTGGTCAATGTAAGTTACGCTCACGCAAGTTATACCGCATGGGGAACTAACTTAAAAATTTAATGTTGTCTGTTCGTGTAAACTACTAGTCTGTGGACTATAATTTCGTAAATACAGATTACAAAGCTTTTATATCAAACAAACGCTATCACAACTTGACAGCTCAAGATGCCATCTGATTGAGAAATGGTAAAGATCTCGATTTCAAAAATTGTTTCCGTTCTCGGCATAAACTCTATCTCTCAGACATGTATTAATGTATACTTTAATTTAAAAATGCGTCACAAATATTAAATGTATTCAGTCAATAAAATAGACGACTTTAGGATCCTTTTAAGGGGAGCCCCTTACATACGTATATTTTCTGTGGCTAAACTAATGTACACTTTTGGTACTTAAAGTGAGATAGCTATATGTTTAATGTATGGTGAAAATGAGAAAGAGAATTCCAATACAATCTAATGCAGGAATAAAAACAGATCTCATAAGGAAAAGATGGTATTATGGCCAGTAAATACATGGCTCTTCTAGTATCTCTCTGTAAAAATAAGTCGTTTATAAAATGATTGTGGTATGTGTCCTCTTTATGTCTTAAATACTTTACATAGGTTTTCAGCCAAAATTGCATGGCAATGTCCAAAAAGTTTATAATAAATAATTAAAATTTCAAGAAACCTTGTTATTTTTTATTATTATATGTAACAAATAAGTGCACAGTTATTAGTATTTTTACTTAAAATAAAACAAGAAAATGAATTACGTCATAAAATATAATTATTACCTTTAAAAAAATTTAACGCTGCCGGGATTCCAACTTTCGTCGAACGGATAAGAAAAAGTATACAGGTATATGTATAATAACTCTGTGTCTTAGTTCGCTCAACTACACCACGCCACTTTCTTATTACCGACGCATAGTTCTAATACCTATTTTACAACTGATCGAACACTCAACTTTAATTGCAGCTTTCTCAGAAACAAAGCCCTTTCGAAACCCTTTTATATTGTTAGTACACTTAATCTCCTCTTTCAAAAGAGCTATGGTTCATTTTATTCGGCAGTTTACAATTCTTGCCATCTCCTTGTACGCAGCCTATATGCAGAAGAAGTTATGTGTACGTATACACATTTGCATATATTCTGCAATATTTTACTTTTTTTTATTTTGTAAACAAATACTGTCTTTTAAACAAAATTTTTTTTAATAAAACTAATTTTTTAATTTATTTCTGTGAAAGGCCATTCTACCATCCCTATTTCCCTTCAAATTATGCAGTTTCGCTACATTTTTATAAATAGTGTCTTAAGTAATAAATGTTTGAGTCTCTATAGAATCGAGTGAACAATACTTTGACGAACGTAATTGGTACGTTTTAAATTTAAATATTGAATATTAACCAAATTATTATATAAAATGTAAACAGAGTGCCATTTTCTTCTTTACAATTTACATGTCATTGACACATCAATACATATTATTACATTAATAGCGCACGCACACATATGCATAAATTTTCATAACGCATTTTCGTATCAAATTAGATACTATAAGTATTCTAATAGTAATTCTAAAAACTCGCGTTGTTTGTTCATATAAACTACTAGTCTGTGGACTACAATTTCATACAGATTGCAAAATATATGTATAACAAACGTTATCACGATGTTGATTAAACATCATATTACAATAAAAGCTCTAAATATCATATTGGACTAAAAATGATAAAGAAATCTCAATTTCAAAACTATTTTTCCATTCTCGATACAAAAATGCCACCTTACAGACTAATGTATCTATATGAAATTATCTAGATAGTTTAAATGAAATGGCTTCATCTTATACAAATGATACAAATTCAGGCTCTAGTGAATATATATCGGTATAATAAAAAAGCCTTTCAGAGCCAACACAAATTATTAACATCTATAAAAATTCGTGTTTATTTAACGAAATGTTTTAAATCTTGTTTTAGGCCCTTCTCAATATATAATTATCCCGCATAAATTATTAGCAAATCTTACAAACGCATCTAATCGAAGTTGTTAATTCATCAGTTAAACGTTGGAAAAAAAACATTGGTCAAGATGATTGTCAATTTATTATGCATAAAATTTCTTTAGATGAATAAAAGTTGAACGAATTTTACAGTAATTAGTATACATTGAACTGTCTGGTTTAAATTACGAACTGAGAGAGATGACAGAAAACAGTGCTAATAGTTCGACGGTTATAAACGTAATTTGTATTCGACAATCATAACTCGACAGTTTTACAAACATTAAACGGTTTTATTTTATTTTTACTAGAATATATTATATTCATCCGCATTTAGATAAAAAAGTGTTATCAAAAAAACGTTATCAAAAAAATATTATGTTTTTTTGGTAACACTTTTATATTTTTAATTATATTTTTCAAATTACCGATGATAAAATTATCTAAATAATTTGAAAAAGATAAATTTTTTAATCTAAGATACAAATGGAGATAATATATTTAAATAAAAATAAGATGAAGTCATCTTATCTAGATTATCTAGATAATTTTATTAATTAACAAACACTCACAGATACATATTAATGCGTATGCCTTGATTTTGGAAAAGAATTCTCAAATCTGTAAAAAAAGAAAAAAGATATTGCTACACAAATTTTTGCGTATAGTCTGTAAAATAGACTGTAGGATCTTCTTAAAGGAAGCTTAAAGTTATTCGTTATGCGGACTGTGAATGCGATTATTTTTCAAAACATCATTTTTCTACAATTAAAGTATAAACATTAACGTAATCCAAATCGATTGACTTTATACCAGATAATAGATTATACGAACAATGTGGAATTCTTAGATCTTAGAATCAGATTTAAACATGATTCTATACTATACCTTTTTACGAAAATTTATGTGTATGTGTACGTATAATATTGATATTGTAGTATGTATAGTATAGATAAATTTTTTAAATGAAAATGATTTTTTTAATGTTTATATATTCTTATATTATTTATCTTTGAATGTTTATTCCGTACTTAAATTTTTTTTCTTACTCAATATTTTTTATTTATCATTATAAATTTTTATATAATATAATATAAACTTTTACAAAAAATTGATTTATCTAGCAATGCAACCTAATACCTTTAAAAGGACTAATTTTTCAAAGAGAGAATCCGTCATTTTCCTTCTGTAACGTCTTATAATTAACCCGTTATACGACAAAAGACATTCTACTGGAGCTGAGTTTGGAAAGCACATGTTATTGTATTTGAAAAAAATTTTTTGATTGTTGGATAAAATTCTAATATTGAAAGTTTTGTGTCTCTACATTCTATAATCCGGACATGGTAATCCCAAGACCAAACAATGATGCCAGATGGCAGTCGTTTTTAAAGAAAGTATAAGACTGACACCACACAACGATTAATACGGATATTGGAGCTCATTTTTATAGCCCTATAATGGGCTTTCTTCAATAAGTCATTACCTAAGCTTTAAGTCTTAAGCTATAAGAAATGAATCAATCATAATCGATTATTCTTCTCACATGCGACTGTGATTGGTTAATTTTATATGATTTAAAATTTAAAACTTAGGTAATAGAGTGTATTGTAGAAAGCCCATAACAATTATGGCGCGATAGGCGATATTCAATGAGCGCACAGATTGTTTAGAAAAGCTGTATACTTGTTGGATATCGCGCATCGCGTGCAACGTTATATAATCGGGCTAATCTTCTAGGAACTATTAGTACCAATCTATAAATATATTTTAAATAGAAAATAAGTAGTAAAACCATTTAAATGAAAATGTAAAATAGTTTCTAAAAAGACTTTGAATACGAAATACAAAATGGACATTTTGCATCTTGTATTTCCATTTTAAATGCATCTATTTCAAATGTATTCATCTCTGAATATAAGTCGACCGAACTAAGCCTAATTCTAAGAACTCAACATTGTTCATGTGATTTCTAGCCCAAACCAAGGCTGTTTTATACGTATAAAATATAATACCTGTATGCAGAGATGGGAAGTAACTCGTTACTTGTAACGAAGTTACAGTTAGAATTACTTTTTTTCAGTAACTGTAACTTAACTTCGTTACTTTCTTTCCATCTGTAATTATAACTTAACTTAGTTACATCTTTTAAGTAACTAGTAACTAATTTAATAGTTACTTTCACAGTTATTTTATATATTTTAAACTTATTTGTCAATTTAGTTGCGGTAGTATCCACTTGGCGCTACAAATACTTCGAAAAATTTAATTAATCAGAAGAAAGAAATTTAATTAAAGCGTTCAATGAACTCTTGGTCTATATTTTTGGATCTAATAGAATCCACCAATCAAATACAAGAGCGCTCAATGAACGGTTGTAGACCATTTTGGATTAGTGTTGGAATTTATTTGCAACTTTTTACCGAATATAAAAAGAATTTTTCTTACAAAAAACATTATATATGTGTGCTATTTCATATTCCTATATGTTTATATTACTTTAACGAAAAACGTCTTTGCTATACAATTTTTTTTATCTTTTTGAATAAAATTGTATAACATGTAAATGTAAGCCGGTCTTTTTTTTTTAATTGTCCTAAGCTGCATTACTCTGATGACCCCGTGTATCATCCTTGTTTAATATTAGATGAAAAACAAGGGTAAAACGATACATGAAGGCAGTTGGACAACGTTTCTGAATACAGCCCTAATGGTATTGATACTACTAGTAAAAATTTCAATGAAAAAAGTAACTTAAAAGTAACTCAAAGTTACTTTTTCAGTAATTGTAATTGTAACGAATTACTTTTCAGAGTCAATAACTTGTAATGGTAATTAATTACTTTTTGAAAGAGAAAAACTGTAATTGTAATTAATTACTTTTACAAAGTAACTTTCCCATCCCTGCCTGTATGTAAAACAAATATTATTACGATACCAGAAACGGATAACAAAACTGTAATTTTTCAATTTTTTCGTTTTAGCCTTAAAGTCGACCGGCTTAAAATACATTATACTTTTATTGTGGATAAGAGTTTTTAAATCGATCTAAAGATAATTAGAAAAAAAATTCTTATTTGAAAACCGAATCAGTAAAATAGACGACTTTAGGATTCCCTTAATGTTAAAAGTAAATTTCTCTTTTTTTTTTATTGGCTCTGTCATTTTTTATCAGCTCTGCTATTTTTATATTTTATTCGCTGTATCAACGCGAGCATATCACTTCAATCTATAATAATTATACATATTCTCGGAGACATAAAAGTGCTTTCATACGCACAAGCGCGCGGACACACATACACACGCGCAACACACATTTCCACACAATTTTTTTGCGTTTACTTATATTTCATCTCTTGCATCTAATTAATGTTATGCATCATTTTGTTATACTTATGCGTTTAAAGGGATTATATCCCAGAGCGCCAAATAAATATTGTGATTCTCTCTCTCTCTCTCTCTCTCTCTCTCTCTCTCTCTCTCTCTCCTTTATTTTGTCATAAATGTAAACTGTTTTTATATTTAACCTATCGATATTTTATCATCACATCAATGTTTCATTTATGACGAAAAGAGATTAGTCATTCGATGCAAAACAATAATATGTGGAGATAAATAAAATAATGCGATGGCGCAATCATGAAGAGCTCAAAATTCAAAAAACGTAGACAGTACATGTATTTTAGTTTTTAGTTATTTTCAACGTTTTATGTTTTTCAGTAACGATATCTAGATTATTAAAGATGTATAACATATTATTTTATTCTTTGTTTTTCGCAACTTTTCTATCATTCGTAAATATAACTGGTATGATTTTCATAGCTAGTTGGTCATGCTCGAAAGAGTTCTAAATAATACTTTTGTCAGTTTAAGAAGAAAGATAAACTGAGGGAAAAATATACTACAAATATTTTAATAAATAATTGTTTTAATAAATACATTTACGAACGAAAAATAAATAATTTGCTAAATAAAAAAATATAATAGTTCAATTAATGGTTCTTGTATCAAATAAATATATGTTTACATTTAGTAAATATTCAATAACACTATTCAAAAAAATATTCATAAAAATTTACATTTTTCTCTCAATGTGTATTTTGAAGTAATCGAAGTATCATTTTTTTCGTATTTTTTTAAAGTAATAGTTGTGTGTGTGTGTGTGTGTGTGTGTGTGTGCCTTTTAAAACAGATTTTTTACACATTTAGAGCAGAGAAATGATTTTTGATATATTTAAAAGTCTAAAAAGAATATATATACCTATATATATGTACATATACATATATGTATTTCATACGGTTCTGCACAGAATACATATATATATATATATATATTCAAATAGATATACTTACTATTATTTAGACTATATCGCCCAAAAGATAAGCATTGAAATCTGATGTAGTTCCTACATAAAATTTAGACAACGTAATTATACATAGGCCGCAGTACAATTCATAACATGAGTGTTATTTTTCTTTAACATTTGATAAATAACAGGGATGAAATGATTTTTAAACATTATGAGCGTGAATCAAACCACAGCTATATTTGAGTAAAGATATACAAAAATAATTAAATAAAGGATAATTATGAGATGCCAATTAAAATCATCGCAGCAAAATAGTAATATCTGATATTAATTCTCATTGATTAATCAAAAATGTGTATGCGCACTTTAAATTAGCTGCGTTCAGGAGAGAAAACCGAACCAATGAGCGCTCAGTAATTCTTTAATGTAATTGGTTCTTGCCTTTAGTTCGTTAAATTTAAGTGCAGTAACTAATCATATTAAAGAATCACTGAATACTCACTGATTAGTTTTCTCTGCTAAATACAGCCATTCATACATCATGAATTCATACGCAAAGTATGCTCTGTATAAAAAAAAAAGTTATTCAATTTAGTTTATTAATTTTATAACATTCTATTTTATACGGATTATGTATATGTTTCGATTGATACTAAAAAAACAGAATAGTAATAAATGTTGATCGCTATATAGAATAATAGTTATTTACAACAACGAACATTTCGCTGATCAGCTTAATCTTGATATATGTTGTCAAAATCATGACAACATAAGTGATTTTCAGAAAGTTTTAGCCGTTGTTCATTATTTATTATTAAAAAGTTATTAAAAAATAAAGTTTACAAATATAAATGTGTATAGGTAAACTTTTAAATTATTCATAGTTGAGCTCATCTTCGATTTTGATGAAATTAGGCTCATTCGACGCGTTCATGGGTTTACAACTTCCCGTGCCAAGTACGGTTCCACACAGATTTCCAATTTTCTACAAAAAGTTAAATTTAATCTAAAAATAAATTAGGTTTGTATTTGCGGGGGAAAGACCTTCGGACACACATATATTTTATATTTTGCGGAAAGCTCCATCCCTTTCCCTCTTCTTCTTTTCCCTCCCTCCCTCTTCGCGGACTAAAAAAAAAACCTTCTGAAGATCATTCAGGGTTATAACCTTGACAACATAGATTAAGCTGATTGACGAGATATGTTCATTATTGTAAATAATAATCTGTATAATGATATTTTAAGAATAGGATATAATTTGTTACATAGTTTACTGTTATTTATAATAGCATAAGTATATGTAAAAAACATATCTGAGAACTTTCAAGCAAACATCGTAATAAATTATATGTGTTATTTCAAATATTAGAAGAAATGTTAAAAAATGTTCTAAAGATTTTTATGATTTTTGCTCCTGAATATATGAAATATTGTCGAACGTTAATAGAAAAATGACACGCTCATTAATGAGCGGTTTAAATGTTTAAATGTTATCTAATAATTTATTTATTATATAAGGATATTGTTAAATAACGTTTTCTCAGAAGTTTTTTTTAAATTTAGTATAAATATATTTTTAAAAAGTATGACAAAGTAACTAATCGTTTAGACAAGCAATGAAAAAATACTGTACTACGTAGGATTCATTAATATAGATATCCGTAGCTGTATAAATATTTTGCAAAACATGCAGCTTATTGATTTCTTTTTGCTTTTGAGCATGAACCAATTAGCTATACAATTATGAAGTAAAAAAGACTTATTAAATATTAGAAAAATTTAACAGTTCAATACAAACGGATCACAGACACCATTAATGCAAGTAACCTTCTTTTAACAACAACTCTTATGGAAAAATCATCATTGTGTATAAATATTTATAAATTTGATCTATTTCTAATAAACGTGAAAGTCGAATACAAGTGCAATATAGACTAGAAATTCGCGGTATTTAGATTATAGAAATCTAAATATAAAGAGCCTTACGTGACTTAATTTACATTGCAAATGAGAACGACTCCTATAGTGTATATCTAATATTCTATGATCACGAATTTTCGATTCGAATCATCGATCAGCGTTGACACAACTTGCGCGTTTACATCAAAGTTTATTAATTTTCCCGTTTCATCTCATGAAATGTCGATCCGACATGTGTGTTCTTTCCGTTGAGAAAAGCAGAAACTGTTCGTATCCGGAAGGAAGGAAGGAGTGTACACTTAGCGAAGAGAATCGTCACATTGCTGATTGGACGAGTTGATAGTAGGACTTGACAAAGTCCGACATGTTAGAGCAGTAGTAAATTTGCGTGTGAACGAGTAAATGTGTGACGAATGTATCTCTCGGTAGCTTCGTTCAACGATGCTGGTCAACGCGTGCTGTCGGACATTGCCTGTAACATAGCGACACCAAGTGCGTGAGAGAGACAGTCGTCATCAGATGATTCTCGATTGAAATCAGTTTATTGTGACAGAAATGTAATGTAGGAGAAGATCCCGTTGCTTATAAAACGATTGTCTACGACTTTGTTTGCGTATACCACATTATAGACGGAATAATAATCAACAAATCATACTGTTGTAATAAAAAATGAACATTTTTTTTCTGTACGTAAGAACGAAAATAATCGTTTGGGCAACTAAACTTTTTGGGCACTAAATATGACCCTGTTTACTAAATTGTGCTCTATCACGGCACAATTTTAAGAAATTTATAATTAAAGTTGCAAAAAACTAATGTAATGTATTTTAACTACAATATATAACATGTTAGATAAGTTTTACTGCAAATAAAATTAAATTGATAGAATTTTCAAGCTTTTAAGGGGATCTTAAAGTGAAGACCGAATGGAATTGTTATTTTACTGATTCAGTAGGACTTGCACACAAACAATTTACGTGTTACCAATGCATCACTACTAGTACTATACAATATCACACACACCACATATAACGTATGTATATAAATTTTCATAGAAAGTTATCATAGAATTAAATGTCTAAATTTAATTTTAAGATCACGAATTAAATTGATGAACAATTTTATAATTTGATGCTTAATTGGCATTATTTTAAAGAGATCTTAATGTATCGAAAATCCATAAATAAATTTATTGCGAATTGCGAAAAGTTTTACCTCGGCCAGGAATCAAATCCAGATTTCTAGTATTCCATGTGAGCGTCTTAAGGCTGATATTATATCTGTTGTACAACAAATTGTTCAAACTTGTTGATTAGCTACAAGACAGAGAGATTCGAGAAACTCTTTATCCTGCAATCAACAGGTTTGAAAAGCTTGTAGTACGATAAAAAACGGATGAATGTAATATTAGCTTACTTTTAGACCCCGGAGGTCTTAGTAATATTTTTCGCAACAACCGATATGTAGGAATACACGCATTTTTCAGAACGTGTATAAACAATAATAAATGATTTATTACGATCGAACAATGTGAATATACAATAAGTAAAAAATGACGCCATAACGATCAAAGCTGGATTTTAAGTGCTTTAAATAATTCCATGTAAATTTATATACTTTGATACTTTGATAATTTAATAATTTGATACTTAATTGGCATCGTTTTAAAGAGATCTTAATGTATTGGAAATCTGTAAATTTATTGTAAAAAATATTACTTCGATCTTCAGCTTCGACCGTTATAGGCGTTATTTCTTATTTATTGTGTATTTACATTATAATGTTTATACCAAATAAATTGTTTATTACTGTTTATACATGCTTTAAGAAATGCATACGTTCCTACTTTGGGATAATTAATTTACTTGAGTTACTTCCCAATTATCCGTACGAACAGTCGTCCTAATAAGGACAGATGGATGAGACTTAGTCGTCCTGACAAGGACGGATATTTCGTTAGGCGAGCAGAGAGAGACCAATGAGAGATAATTTGCCGGATTCTGAAAAGAACCTGGCAGCGATAGATGTTGACTGTTAGGTATTTGAAACGACTATTAGGAGGTACCGGTCGACGCTGCTCAAACCGACGCCTTACGCTACGCGATCTTCTTCAGAGTCGAGATATCCCGTGAACTTCGGGCACTTCGGGTATGTAGTATTGGGTTCTCCTCTTGCTAAAAAGATGCGCGTGTGCATTAAGGTTCGCGTATCTCTGTCTTAGAAGTAATCTCCAAGGCCGAAGGTAGTCCGGTAATCGTATTCGTTGGAGAACTGTTGCGGGTTGATCCTGAGTTGCTAGTGAATATGATGGCCCGTCACTTCTATCAACGGAGAAGCCGGGTCTGGGAGAGAATAAGATTCTTTAAATCTCTAGCTTGGCGCGTCGGGTACTGTTAGGAATATTTTGAGACCGCTGACATAGTTTACTCGACGTCCGCAAGGACGGAGAAGTCGGGTCTTGGAGAAAAGATTTCCCGAACCTCTGGAGAATTATTGGATGCTGCGAGTGACGACTCACTCGGGACCGTTGGCGGAAGTTGCTCAACGTCCGTTAGGTCCGGTAGTGGAGAGAGAGAGAGAGAGAGAATCTCTTCAAACCACTGGCAAGCTGTCCGTTGAGCCGGATTCTGTAGAGAGAGAATCTTTCCGAACCACTGGCAAGATATGTGAGATCGTCTGGAAAAAAATCGAGTCTAGGAAGAAAGACTTTTTTCTGAACCACTAACTCTGCCGTTTTTTGGTACACTTTGGTATTTGATGGACTGATTGTCCTGCAGTGGACGTAAAGGCCTTGGAGGAATGGTCTAACTGCTTCTCGAATCGAGGTAGAATTTTGGTTTCTCTTGCTTAAGCAGAGATTGTAGACAAGCCCTGACAAGGGCTGTTGAAAGTTATACCATCTCTAAAGACTTCTCATGATCTCAGCCTCCTTGACTAAAAAGCCGAATGTTTGCTTTTATTTATGTAAAATTATATATTTTTATTATTTTAAAAAGCTTGTGTTATATATTATAAATACTGGTAAGGTTCTTGGCAGTTTTCCTTACCTATACAATAAATATTGATATTCTTTCACTTTTGCTTAATGAAAAATGTTCATTTATATAGAACTATGTTTATAAACGATTATTTTTATATTATTCCCTTTGTTAACTTGTCTTTATAATATTCAATAATCAATAATTCAAATTATATTAAATTATATATTTATATTCAAATTTATGTATACATATATTATATAGTATCACATCTCTATTTTATTTGTTAAGTCATTATTTTACAGAAATTTGTAAATAACTGTCAGATTAAATGGAGATTATAGAGCATTCTATTTTACTCGAGTTAAATATGTTTATGAGATCACATTTAACGCACATCCACGCAAAAGAGAGCCCACACGTATTACGTTAATCGTTGAAATTGTGTGTTTTTTATGAGGATAGGTGACTTGAATCTTCATAAAAAAATACATGTAGCCCGTGCCCCATGGTAGTATGGGGCTCTTGTAAACTCACTAAAAACATCTTCCTATACGTCATTCACCATCCCCACGAAACCGCAAGTTAAGCGTTACATCATGGAGTGGTACAACTGTTAGCTTCTCATTTATCGTTATTCTCCTTCATCTCCTATCCTTACTTGATGCCCTTAGAATTGGTCGATTTCTCCTTTCTTGATCTTTTCGACGAAGATCCTTCAAGAGTTTCATCGTAAATGTTTAAACTGCTTTCCACTTTCGCTGAGAAGTAAGCATATGTGGCACCATGATCTCTGGGGTAATATTTTCTCCTATCTCCACCTCCATAACGTCGACAATAGAAAAAGTGTTCAGCATCCTCAAATATCCTCCACAATCCAGGCAGTGACTCTCTAATTTGAACCGGTATAACAATCCAGGCAGTGACTCTCTAATTTGAACCGGTATAACAATCCAGGCAGTGACTCTCTAATTTGAACCGGTATAACTCGGAAATATCTATAACTCGTCAGTATTTGTGCCAAATAGTGGTCTAGTTCGTCGTGTTGCCTCTATACCTATGGTCAAATATCCAGGATAACGTGATAAGTCCATTTTTGCCGCTCATCTTGTTTCCACTATAAGTTGCCACAAGTTAAGCGTTTCTTCTTCTACAGTTTTTTGTTGGTCCTTGTCTCTCACGCGATACAGCCTCCGTCTCTCTTCCGCTACAAGGTCAAAAGATATCATTCTTGCAATGACCAAAGCTGTTAAATGTGACACAATGTGATACGTACTAGACACTCGCAGCGCATACTCGTACAGTCGCTGGACAGACTATATCCTCTTGCTGTGAGATGGCACCTTCATAGAATCAGCCGAGATAGGTGCTCCATACATCGTTATTGATGTAACTACAATTGCCTTCAAATTGACCTAGGTCTTCCTACATTGGGCATAATGCGCATAAAAATCGTGTTTGCTTTAACGGCCTTGCTGCTGATATAGTTAAGGTGCTCCCCAAAGGACAGCCTTGCATCAATCTTAATCCCCAGATACCTCACACAGGATTTTGATTCAATCTCATGGTTAACAACCGTGAGTGTTATCATTTCTTTCTTTTTCCTTCTTGTAATCGCGACTGCTTCCGTCTTGTGCGCTGCCAGCTAGAGTCCAACATTTAGAGTTGACAGCCACCTCTGGATGATCGTCACCGTTTCATGGGAGGTTCGTACAATCTTCTCGAGATATTTCGCAACAAGAGCACCGCCACATCATCTGCATATCGAATTATCTTTCGCTTCCTCAGGTATGGGAAGAGGTATGAGGATGTCGTCCTACATGACATTCCATAGCAAAGGACCAAAAACAGATCCCTGTGGAACCCCATCAGTAATATTGTATCCTTAGTTGTGCCCTCATTAGTGTCATATCTCAGGATCCTATCTTGAAGATAGTCGGCTAAAATACGCCGGATGTAGACCTGGTAATATTCGATACCTTTTTATGCACGTGGCGTATATTTTTTCTTTTTTCGAAAAAGATTTTTTTAGGAATTTTATTTATATGTCTATTTCTAATGTAATAATTATTAAAGTAGAGAAGAAGAGAGAGATAGAAAGAAAGAAAAAATTCTTTATTGCCTTTACATTTATTTATTTTATAAGAAATTTTATTACGATACGTCAGCAAATTTATTTCTTGCAGCATTATGATAATTAAACAACACGAATATATAATCGTGATAAATAAGATATGTTCGAAAACATTGAACGTTACAATTAGCTGCTCTATGGCCAAAATTAAATAAACAATATTTTATAAAAACAAGAATTTCTTTACTCATATTTTGTTTTAATTGACAAAGTACATTCTTTTATATATCATTAAAAATATTTGACTGCTTTTAGCAGTTTAATAAAGTCGCTATTATTATTATTGTTATTATCATTAATATTATTATAAAAAAAAACTCTTAATTCTATACTTGCTGCACTGTATTGTATTTGCCTTCAACGCTATTTCGCACAGACCACAATATAAGACGAATACATGGAATGCGCATATAGAGGCGTTTCTCGTACATATTTCAAAAATAGTTTTTAGGAATATGATTATATTATATTTCGTTATCTATATAAAATACTTTTAAGCGTTGTCACGAAAAAATTAAAAAGGTTTCGAATATTATGAGTGAGAGTGCTAGTATTGAAAAAATAAAGAATATAAAGCAATCTTTTATTGTAATCATTAAGTATTCTTGAAACCATTCAATTTTTATTCAAAATATTTTTTGTATCTCTCATAGTTTCGGCGATATTCCCTTTGAAAAAAAAATCGAATTCTTGAAGAGATTTCTTTTCACCTCCTTAATGTACGACTCACACGTATAAAAAATTATGTATCACGTATCTCTTATTTTTGTCTATATTTTCATATTCAAAACTTATTAAAATTGAATAGGAACACTTGGTTGTGTTTCCTCGTGATTTCCCAGTATTAACTTTCGAGTTATAAATCATGGACGCATGGACCAACACTTGCATTACATATAAACCTATATCCGTACATGCTAATATGTGTATGTAGTATGTGAATATATATTAAATGTTTGAACTTACGCTAGAAGTCATATTTCCCTGGTTAACATGCTGCGCCGGCAATTTCTCCTGATAGAAATCATCGTTTTGGGAACTCGGTACATTCTGGACAAAATCGAGGAGCCGACGGTTCGGGCTGTTAGGCGTAGTAGGCAGATCATTCGATAAATTCGGGAAACAAGCATTAGATGTACTGCGCCGATGCCGCGATAAACTATAATGCTCGTAATTGCGGTAGCAACCGGGTCCAGTCTGAGCAGGTCCACGACCGCACGCAGATTCCCCCTCCGTGCTGTTACCATCCACTCCAGACATGTTATGACCTTGAAATAAATTCAAAATCTGCGTTATTCTCCAGAATAGAAGTATCGCTGAAGAAATTAACGATTGAATACTATCGTTTAAATGTATATTATTACTTACTTAAGTATTATATGAATTAAACATTTTATCAACTACATAATAAAAATTGTCAAGCACATTATAAATTGTTTTAATAAAAAATATTTACAAGATACTTGGTAAAATTTACACATTACATCTTAATACGGATCAGTTGCCATTATATTATTACATTTTGGCATATATATGACTTCCAGGAATTATCAGGATTCCTTAAATAATACAAACAGTAATCAAAGGAGGAGAATTATATAGCCACATGCCTTTCTCTCTTTCTCTGTATTTATTTGTCCTTAAATGTAATGTTTACATACAACTAAAAAATTATATTATCAAATATCTATCCCTTAATTATCTTTCGTCTATGAATCCAAGTTTAGGCTCGGTGAACGATCTCATGATGTCCGTGTCACACTACGCATTGGAGATTAAGAATTATGAATTGAAGATTAGAATGTGGTCAATTAGATAATTTTAATTTTAATCCGTTTCGTTCTGATTGGCTGAATTCTAATTCTCGATTCGTAATCCTCAATCTCCAATGCGTAGTGTAACACAGGCATAATGCTACGTCTTTTCTATACTGGGTTATTTTTTAAGTATAAGAAACCGAACTCCGTCGCATTTATCGACGGTGACGCGTACTATTTGCTCGTGACTTTAAATTTTAGTAAAGATAACGTCATCGGATATGATCAATCAATTACCATGCTGTCTATGTATGATAAAATTTTCATAAACAACTAAGCCAGGTTGAAAACATCATTATGTGTGTATGTATTGTAAAATTTATATAAGATATTTTACATTTATCATTATTTGGCACACTTATTCTATTTAAAATAATAGAGAATCACAAACTGTTTAATATATTTTAAAATTATTGAAATTTTACTGTGTTTTTTATAAAATAAAATAAATTAAACTTATTTTATACATTATTATGGAATTATTAATATGTTAGAAAGAATCACAGTAAAATTATTTAAAATATTATGTTCTACGATTACCACGATTTTCAGGGTAAATTTTAAAAGAAAATTCTCTCCGTGTGTATATATGTATAAAACTTAAAAGGAAAGAAAGGAGAGAGGTATGAAAAGAAGGAAAGCCGGGGGAGTGGAGAGAGAGAGAGAGAGAGAGAGAGAAAGATAAATGAAAGAAAAAGAAAAAGATTAGTTTCTAATCTAATACATCTATTACGACATATCTAATATATCTATTATATGAACGACATATATCTAATATATCTCTTAGACATATGTCGTTGGCGCTAGCGATACAGTTACAGGTTCTGATGGACGCTAGCGATGCATGGTTAGCGCCAGTAAACACTGCGATATCTTCTACATCATTCTACTGTTCTGCACTTGAATCTGCAGATATTCCGTAGAGATAAATTAAAGGGAGATTGTGTCCAGCAAGGACACAGCACACAGTATAACACAGTGAATTCTTATTGTTTGCCAACATTAAATCCATTCATTCAAAATGACGCTATTATTATTGGTTAATTAAATAAAGTATAAAAATAAAGATGTTTATTTTCATATATCTGAATTTGTATATATACAGGGTGTTTCTGAAATAACGCCCACCAATCATACAATGCTATTCTTAGTAAAAAAAACTGAGTCGAAAAGTCCTGTACCATTTTGCAATTTTCGCAATATTTTTTTTAGTCATCCAATGAGTAAAATGTCTAAAACCGACCGTGTAAGACAACTTTAAGATATCTTTAAGAGTTCTTTAAGAAACATCGTCAAAATATTTCACAAAGAACACTGAAAGATATCTTAAAATTGTCTTATACATCGATTTTATCTGTTTATTCGGCAATCTTTAGAAATTAATATCTCGTCAACTATTCCAAAAATTGCAAAATATACAAGACTTTTCGACTCAGTTTTTTATTAGGAACAGCACTGTATGATTAGTGGGCGTTATTTCAGAAACACCCTGTATATCTGCTTATTGTGACGCTCTGTATGTATCATATACGTCGTACAGTATATGACATCCATGTTTTTATACATATATTGCGAATGCTTTAAACACCTCGAAAAGGTAAAAATTTCTCATGCGAATAAAATGTACATCTATTAATAGCGTTTTCAACCCGAGTGAGTTTGCACCGATTTGGGTTGGATATTATTGATGTTACATGTTCTACCAATATATAGGAGAGCATACAACGTCATTAATTCGACTCAGGTTGGTGCTGCAAACCCGCTCGGGCCGAATATATGCTATAAGAAAAGAGATCGAAAGACGGAACAAGGAATAGAGACGACTAATCGATATGATTGTATCGATCTTCTCTCTCAGAGGTACACTTTATACGCATGAACGAAGGAGAGAGAGAACGCATCTGCGCCAAATAAGTGCGTCCTTTTCTACATGAGCATTACCTCCACTCCTCAAATTTCGGTGAATGTTCAATCTGGATATATACTATATTTATGGAAATTTTAATTAATTACTAAATTTTATATAAATAGCATATAAACAACAAGTAGGGTCACCTCAGTGTGGTAAGTCTGTATCTCGATTCTGTAATTCTTAATGACAGTGTCTCGATATCGTTATATTATTGTTACGTAGATATTATACACGATAAAAAAAGTTACGCAATGGTAACATAACGATATCGAGAATTGACGTAGACTTACAGAATTGAGATATTGGAGCACTTTCACGATGTTAGAAAAGTAGGCGAAGAGCTGCATTTTCATTGTATTTTATATTGTTCGTGGGGCCTTGCTGTCTTCCTACAATCAGTCACGGATGTTTTTATGCTTTAGTTTACAAATGTATGTACTTTAAGCAGAAATCAACCGAAACCAAGGGAAAAAAAAAATTTGTTTTTGAATTTGTAAATTTTTCACTACAATTTCGAAAATTGAGGTCTCTGCTTCTCACAGAAGATATCATTCGATCAAAGTTGAATTTTTCAATAGTTTTTATTAGCTCAAGTACGCAATTTTTCCTCGCTATTAGATCCTCGAAAAAAAAGGTTTCTTCACCCCACCCTAATATACCATATGTATTATAGAAATATATTAAAAAGACAGAAAATATATAACAATATGAATTGCAGATCGTATCTTTCGCTAGCACATTAGTCCATCGCTTACCAGTATCGACAATGACGTCGATGAGATCCATACTCTTGGCGAAAGCGTCTCTCAAGTTGATATGATGAAAAGACACGATGCTGCCTTCCCGTTTGGCCCTCTCAAGAGCCTCTCGTCTTTTGATGGCTTTTTCCCGTCTCATCTGATTTTTGTAGAATTCGGCGAAATTGTTGACGATAATGGGAATGGGCAACGCGATTACCAGGACACCACATATACAACACACACTGCCGATCACTTTGCCGAGCGGGGTCGTGGGGTAGATGTCGCCGTATCCGACGGTGGTCATTGTGATGCCTGCCCACCAGAAGGTCTCTGGAATGCTTATGAATTTGGTCCCGGGTTCCTCCTTCTCGGCAAAATAGGCGAGACTCGAGAATATGAGGACGCCCATTGCCAAGAAAAGCATCAGTAATCCTAACTCTTTATACGAGTTACGTAAAGTGAAGCCGAGACTCTGTAGCCCGGTCGAATGACGGGCTAATTTCAGGATCCTTAGGATCCGCATTATACGAAAGATCTGCACTACCCTGCGCACGTCCTGGAACTGGTCGTTCGCATTTTTGTTGGTTTCGACCAGGAATAAAGATACGAAGTATGGTAGTATCGCCAGCAAATCGATCACGTTAAGACCGCCTTTGAAAAATTTCCATTTGTCCGGCGAGGCACTGAACCTAAGCAAGTATTCAAGAGTAAACCACGAAATGCACACAGCCTCCACCATAGCGAGCTGCGGATTGTCTTGAAAGTTTCCCTTCTCGTCATTTACTTGCATACTAGGAATGGTGTTGAGAGTTAGTGCGATCGTTGAAAGCACAATAAAGAGTATTGATATCACAGCTATCACCTGAAAAAGCGACGGATCAACTGATCAAAGAAAGCTAATCACAAGTTATTTAACTTACGTGTAACAGTTTTCCCTTTTGATATCTTTCTTTATCTGTCTCTCTCTATTGTAACTGAGTAACGAGTGAGTGCCAAGAAAGAAGAAGAGGGAAAAAAGAATAAGAAAGAGGACGAGAGGTAAGGAGAAGAAAGGAAAGAAGATAGAAAGGAAAAAGAAGAGAGGAGAGAGAGTGTGGGAAGGAGAGTGGGAAAAAAGATAGAGGAAACGAAATAGAGAGAGGGAGAGAGAGAGAAGCCACCCATCTAATGTTCCTCTTGCATTCGCGGGCATGCATTCTATTCTTTTCTTTTCTCTTCTCCTTCCCCCACTTCTATCTTTTTTCCTTCTCTTCCATATTTATAGTCTCTTCATTACAGTCTCTTATCATGGCTCACTCTTTCTCTTTTTCTGTGCCTCTCTCTCTCTCTCTCTCTCTCTCTCTCCTTCCTTATTCTTTCTGCCCTATTTTCTCTCTTTTTCTTTTCCCATCTCGTTCCTTTTTGTGTACGTATGCATACTCGCGTACTCGTGTGTACGACTGTATATAGGGTGGCCCACGTAAAGTGTGACAAGCCAAGTCAATAACTCGAAGAATATGGAAGATACGAAAAAAGTGAAACGGTTTCGAGGGAGACGTATTTTGGTCACGTTCTTTTCTAGATGAAAGTGCCAAAAAGATACCAAAGTTATCTCCACTTTTTAAATGCAATTATATGATTTTTTTTACATAATATGATTCCTTTAGTTATTATGCATATAAAAGTATGGGGTCTGTACTTTTTCGACACTTGGTGGAGGTACTCCTCAAGATCCTCTCTAGATACTGACTGTCTGTTTTCCACAATAGAAAGAGAGAGAGAGAGAGAGAGAGAGAGAGAGAGAGAGAGGGAGGAGGGAGGGGGAGATGTTTAAGGACAAAGATATATGCAAAGGTCGGATTTTGAGACAGAATCTTGTATTAAAATAAAAATATAAAAAACCAATAGTTTACTAGATATTTTATTCCGGCACATATTGAAATATTAAATCTACATTTCATATAAACTATTATTTTTTTATAATCCTATACCTTAATACTTTTATGAACAGAATAATAAGATGAATCAATTATTAAAGAAAACACAGTTGCTTAAAAAAAATTTGTAAGCAAAATGGATAATTTTTTAAATAAGCAACTATGAGAGTTTTCTTTACATCAATTGATTCATCTCATTATTTTGTTCATAAAAGTATCAAAGCACGATTATCAAATAATTAATAATTTACAAGATATGTATTTAATATTTCATGTTATATGTGCCAAATAAAGTATAAAATATCTCGTAACTTTTTGATATCTTTACCTTAATACTTTTATATGCAGAATAATTAGAGGAATAATATTATGTAAATAAACTGATATATATAGCTTGTTTCACTGTAGCTTATTGTACTAGGTCAGAATTAGTTCGGAACTCTACGAAAAAATAGGCCTATTATTACACATCCATACTCAGTCCAAGGGTTACTAGTCGGATGTGTAAGCTTATGTTTTCCAGTGACAATTACATGTTACTAACCGCGGTTAAAAGAGACTGGAGGACGTTGAGTGGTCGGCACTTTTGCTTTTTTTTTATTCAATGCAGGCAGAGAAGCTACATTTAATCTAACATCCGAAATGGACCTTATTCGAAACCGCGCACAGCGTACACATTCTGTTCCAACTGAATTGTGCACAATGCTGCACTTTGTGCATTCCTGTGTATAGTGAGTCACAGAAAGGTTGCAATTTTTTTTTTCAATGGGTTTTGAAATGCAGTCTGCTCACCGAAGCGATTGGCTCTTATTTACATTCAATCACTCTATAAGCAAGTCTGAGTCAGACTGAGTCCCGAAACGTATAAAAAATGTGTTGCATTGTCTTTCTGTGATTCACTGTACATATTTGTGTTAAGATGTGTTAAGCAATTGGAAAGTATCATCCTATAACATCACATCGAATTATATAATTATATTGTTATTATAATTTTATATGCATTTTCACCAATTCCATGATAATTTAAAAATAAATTTTTTTATAACTTTGGAAAATGACTTTTTTGAAACACTGTATCTGTAACAAAATATAAAACTGATAATGACGAATTACGAAAATGTTTCTACAGTGATAGAATTAAGCAAATATGAAATAACATATAATCTGTTAGCGCATTTGCGATATATGTACAATAAGCAAGCAAATATGCAAGAAAACAATTTTTTGATTGAGTACTTTTTCCATCACATTGAGTACGACATACATACAAAACTTCTCATTTTACTTGGATATTAAAAAAAATTAGTGCTATCTCTTACTTCCCCAACTTCTTATTATAATTATGGTTATTGAGACAATTCTTAATATTAGTAACCTTGTTGAAGAATAATACTAATCAATGAAGGTCCAATATTGTTAAGAAAATCTAGTGTCGAGTGATATTTATTTCTAAGCATAAATCCGTTCTGTTCTTCCGTGTGCTTATATAAAGTAGAATGGATAGATAAATGCATTTAGCTATAAGCCGAAAGATTCTTGCAATACAAAATACAAAAGGAGAAAGGCCATTGAAGAAGCAACATCTCTGATCAAGAGAGCCATCATATATGCAAGGAGGACATGATATAACTTCAATAAGCAAATGTTTCTGTGAAATATTGAAGAATATGCTGATTCAATAGAATCGATAGTGTTTACCTAGAAACGTGTAATGCAACTTTGTGAACATAGCTTTACCAGAGAGTATCTCGTCGTTTGAACGCAGTCTGCCCGACGTCGCTCGACTCATACAATTTTATTGCATTGTTCGGCCAGCTTAAAAACGTGCGTCCCTTCAAAACCCCGCTCCCTTGCTCAGAATTATATATATGAACTTGTTTTTTAAGAAATCATTAGTCCATCTCCTCCTTCCCCTGTGTCTCTCTTCCTAATATTTTTTACTCTAGAGCAATCGCTACAATGCGAAATCAATTCGTTGCTTCGAAGATTTAGCGAAATCATAATACCAATTATGCGCAATTAGGTTGTTAAATATAAAATAACAATGATTTTGCTTCACAATATTTAAATTGCAAGTAAATAGGGAAAGTGCACATACATTCGATAGCAAATCAATAAAGCAGCAGGTTTGCTTATCTCTTTCTTTATTTGCAATTATCCTTTCAAAAAATAATGTTATTTTAAATAATGTTATTTTAAATAATATCAAATAAAAAAATAAAAGTTTTGAATATTTATGTACAGAAAAATAAAAAACGACTAGAAACGTTTCTAGAAAATAAAATATACAAGGTAATTTAATACAAGCACGAATAACATTTAAAAGATAATAAAATATGATAAAAAATATACATTTTTTAAATCCTATATTCAAAAGCAACATATTTCATATGGAAATAGAGGTGAAATTATATGTATATACAAAGCGTCCCAGAATATTTAGAACTATTTTTATATATGCAGATAGAACGGAGTTAAAAAGTCTTCTACAATTTTTTTTCAATTTTCGCAATAATTAACGAGTCATTAATTATTAAAAATCGCAGTATTAGCCTATCTTGAAAAATTATTGAATCTAAACTGAAATTGTTCTGAAAATTTTGCTGAAATTTGTGGAAATTTTCCTAAAATTGGATTTAAACTTTGTTAAAAGCAATTAAAAAATATATATATACCGAAAAATCGCTGAAATTGCACTAAAACTTCTCTTTAAAAAAATATTGAATATTCTTTAACATTTTATTAAAAGTATTGCAAAATTGTTACGAATATACGAAAATTAATTTTTCTACATTTGTTTTACATAAATGGTTTTAATATGTGTGAGAAGACAGTATGATATTGAGTATGTTCTATTAGTACATTATAATTATATTTAACATTAATTATTTTTTTCTGTACGTGTTCCATCTTTTTCACAACATGTTTGATCAGATATGTGACAACTACGTCAGTTAGCATTATATTGAATAATTGAAGGATCAGTTCCCGTTGTCGATCGCAGAGATCAAGCTTGCTATGTTGTGGTACAACTTAGGATGGATAATCGTTTGGGAATATCATAAAATTATTTACCGAATTCAGGAAAAATATTCTTTTTTTATTATAATTTTATTATATGTCCTCTGTAATATGAAATCAGTAATACTTATTTTAGCAATAAAACTGGATCAATTAATTTCATTAAAATTTTACTGAAATTTCACTGAAAAATGTTTCAAAACAAAATTTCGTACAATTTCAATGAAGTTTCAAAATTTTAGTGAAATTAATTGATCCAGTTTCGCTGAAATTTCGTTGAAGCGAAACTTTTCCACCAGAGTTGTACCTATATTTAAGATAAAATAATATATTAAAATTGAGTAATTGAATAATATCTGTCGCTATAGTCTTTATTAGATTGTATCTACATTTAAGATAAAATATTATGTTAAGATTGAATAATAGATATTTCATAATTGCTACATTTTGATGAGAGCGGCGCACTTGCATACCGTTCAATTGCACACATCACTCACATCGGCCTATTCCTAGTAATTTTCATTGCTTCATCAATGAGATTATATTATTTTAAATTAGCCAATTAGTGCACTGAAAAAAATTTACGAAATTTGAATAAATATTTGTTTAGATTAGTACCAATGGGACCATTTGCTTACAGAAAATATTCAATTAAAAAAAATGATATTTAAATTAAGTAAAATTTTTTTTAATTGAACAAATGTTTATTTACTGTAAATAAATGGTACTATCTAAACAAATATTTATTCAAATTTCGTAAATTCTTTTTCAGTGTGATGTGGGCAATTGAGATATATCCTATTTTGATATTCATATAAGAAAAAGGATATTTATATTGAGCCCTTTTAAGATAACCTATTGAAAATTATTCATAGATGTTTTTTGTTGGATCTTAAGAAAATTTAGATTTTTCTTTGTAAAAACTGATGATTGTTTATTAGAATTACAATTTAGTAGCCCAATCATACAATTTAACGAGTCTTCAAATCGTGATATGTGATTCGAATTCTCCTATGAGGGAGTTATTCTAGGGCCAAAAAACAACATATATCGAGGAGTTTGTACCATTGAAAATTGATGTAAGGAAGTTTGTTTTGTTTGTATATTTTTAGCAGATCGTATAGTCTTGTTGAAAAAAAGATTGTATAGTGTTGATTTAATTTTACTGGGAATGTTGAACGTTTCTAGGATTGTGTGTGTGTCGTGTTCTGTGCAATTGTATTCGTTGTATCTTTATCAAGTTTTTTATATGCTTTATTCGAGAGTACCACGTAGTTACAATTCAGACTCTCTCAATTACTCATCTATAAAACTGATTACGCAAAATCCAATGATTGTACTTTGTGATTGTGATCAAATCTAATAATCAGCAAACATAATTTTTTCTAAGATAATTGCAGAACATTTGACTCCATTTCACAGGATATATTTAGAAGAGATAGAGATGAGGTTTTAGAAATTAAATGAATACTTCAATGAATCTCTCTCTCTCTCTCTCTCTCTCTCTCTAAATTTGTAAGAATGAGAGTAAACTCATAATTTCGGAACACATATCAATTGTTTATAGTCTATGCTATATATTACAAAACAGAAAATGTAGAATCTATTCTAGAATATTATTGTACATGTAAAACGGAAACACGAATATTATTCACTGAGTAAACTATCAGTAACATTAAATCAATGTTAACATTTTTTATCCAACAATGTAACTATTACATACAACATGTGTTACATTATTTATGTTATTGAATGAGAAATTATAACATTCATGTAATATTACTGTTAGTTTAGCGAGTAGTGGTCATGTTATTATAATGCTTAGAACACATGCAATGTAAAAATAATATTGTACAAAATATCTTTTGAATAGAATGTAAAATGCAGGTAATAAAACTATAATTATAATTAAAAATTGATTATGTTTCTTAATCATTTGGTAGTATTACGAGATGCAATCATGGAATTTGATGTAATCAACTCTGTGGATGAGTAATTAAGAAAGTTTAAGTAAGACTCAAATTGCAGTCACGTAATGAATTTTGGGGACTTGTTAAAACTCATAGAGAGTTGCAGACACGATAATTTTTGCATTAAAATTCTAAAAATTATCAATTTCCGACTTTCTTTGTAAACTAAACTATAGTTACTGTAGAGCTATACGCTTTGAAATTGTTGATCGGCATTTCATGAATTATTACGTTTGCAATTGAAAAGCACAAACTATAGGAACTATAGGAAAACAGATTTCAACCTAGCAGAAACCGTATATTCTGGTAAACGTATTTCTGATATGTTGAAATTTGTTATTTCTTGTTACCTATATATTTTTTTGTATATCAAGTTTATAACTTTAAAGTTGGAATGAATTCCAACGGAATAAAATTTCCAACATAAGATATATGCGACAAGATTCTTTGGCATTTTAAAATAATTTTTATTTAGATAAATTACAAAAGTTTTAAAAATTGGAAGAGAAAAATAAATTTTGGAACACACACATACGAGGGGCTACTCACCTCTGAAATCAGCGAAGAAATCAGTCAACGAAGCAATCAAGCATTCATCATTGAAATTAAGAAATTATCTGAAATCAAACAAAAAAACATCGTCGAAAAAAAACGCGTTTTTGGTCGCGCGTCTCGAATTTCTTTTGGAAAACAAATGAAGTCACTGTGAAATCACGTTGAAATAGCATAAATATCAGAAATTGGAAATCATTTTCGTCAATGAGTAATCTCTCGCATGCGTACATAATCGTTCTTTTTTTAATCTGAATGCATTATTTTAAAATAAATATGTTGAAGTTATGATGAGAAGAATAAAAATTATTTAGATAAATTACAAAATTTTTGTGTACAACACTTTTCTCGTATATTTTCTTTGTTTAAGGAAATGTTAATTTTATTTTAAGAAGATAATTCTTCTTAAAGTGAAATTGAATTAAACATTTATTTTAAAAATATAGAAGATGTGACACGTGTATCTTATCTTTATGCTATAAAATGTTCAAAATTTGTTAAAATCGAAGATGGAAAAAATATAATTGAATACATTTCTTGTTAAATACATAGAAAAAAGCAATAAAATAAAAAATATTTTATTCTACACATTTTTCAAATTATAAAATTGATCGTTCTGATTTCCATTATATTTATTCGACGTAGGCTATTACGATTTTTATTTACATTCATCAATCTATCCACAATTGACTCTTACAATCCATTCGATCCACAAAAGATTTATAGATCTTGTGGATTACGGCTGAAGAATATACTCGCCAGTACATCTACAGGGGAGATTGAGGGGCTATTGCGGATACGTCCGGGAAAAGTTAAATAAAATTGCCAATTATTTATCAATTAATAAAAGCCTTTATTCAAAAGATATACTTTAGATATTTACCTTTAAACTAGAATAATTAACATTCATGTATTATCAATATAAACTACAATTTTAAATAAAAAACAAAACTTTTACCGTCCGGAATTATCCGTCGCCACACGGGATCAGTTTTGTCTTTTTATTTAAAATTATAGTTTATATTAATAGTATACCATTAACTATTATTAACATTGTTATTTAATGTCAATATTCTTTGAATAAAGACTTTTATAATTAATAAATAATCGCTAGCTCTATTTAACTTTTCCTTTGAGTATTTATCTTAAACAGCGTGTACATTCTGTATCATGTATTATAATACGGCCATGTACGGTACTAAGCATACATGTATCGAATTATCATTGGATATGAGAAAAATGAGAGGTTACTCACTACTCTAATATTATTGTGCAATATTATATCATCCGCATTTACCTCGCGTCTGCAATTCTCCCATTCTCCTCTAGTTATAATCCCTCATATGTTCTAAATATAGTAACAAATTGATAATTTCTATAATATTGATAGGTTTGTTAAAGGAATAATTTAGAGGCAAGTGACGAGAAAGGATTATAAGAAAATACAGAAAAGGATATATATTGACAAATTAATACACTAATGCGGTGCTGGATTTCAAAGCGTTAAGAGAATCCTAAAGTAAAGTTCAAACTCCGAGATCGTTGTTTTATCAGTAAAATGCGACACATCGATCATTAATATCGCGTGTCTGCATATACATAAATTTTCGAAGGACAATATCGTTTTAATTAGACGTCTAAGTCTAATTCTAAGAACTCCACGTTACTTATTCGTGTAAACTACTAATGTGTAATTGTGTAAATCACAATTTCGTAAATACAATTGCAAAGCTCTTATCAAGCAAATATTGTTACGATATTGACAGCTCTGTATTGGACTCAGAAATGGTCAAAAAAAGATCTCAATTTAAACAGTATTTTTCATTCTCAACATAAACTCCACTTTACAAACGTATTAATGCTTACTTTAATCTTGGAAAAAGATTTTAAAATCTAAAGAAAGAAGACAGAAATAATTATTGTACAAAAATTATTGAATTTAGTCGGTAAAACAGACTTTAGGATTCCTCTAATATGCTATATATATATGTCGTTCTCATACAGACATGCAGCGAGGTAAGGGCAACAAAAACAATTTCGGAAGTCACTTCAAAGTATAAATGCCGGATTTTCATTTGTTTTAAATAATTTAATGAATGAACGTTACGATGAGATTAGTTACATATATTAGGAATTAGGGTCATTTTTTAAAATTATCAGTGTTATTTCTAAAAATTAGGAAAGAATGTGTCACGTGAAAGAATGAATCAAAATATTATTTTATCTCGGAGCAACAGTGTGTGCAATGTGTATTGTTTGTGGTGTGTCATTAAGTATATCAACAATGCAGACAGTTATCCGTAAGATAACATTTGTTACCAAAACAAGAAAAAGTTATTGAATCAATCGTTCTTTTGTAAATGTTGAAATTGCAATATCTGATGTACCAACAATACGTTAAACAATGCTCACATTTTATGTATACTACAAATGAGTTTATGCAAATATTATTTAAATTAATAGTATTTCAATCATCATCTTTATCCACTGACTACAACAAACTTAGAATTAAATTTGATTAAATTTTTTTCTGTCAAAATTTAATTGTTTACCATTATTTATGTTTTATTATTTTTAACTATATTTTTTAGAGTTGACGATTTCGTTCTACATTAGATATATTTTTTAAATTTCATCTTCGATAGATACAGTCTTTATTGACTTTTATAACATGTGATTACTTACGTTAACAACAATACACATGATGTCTAAAAATTATTTTCTTTTCGATTATTTATAAATGCTAAACTAATATGTTTATATGACAAATTTGAAAAAAAATTCTACATAAATTATAATTTGTAGTTCTGTTTCGACATTAAATATTTGACAAATGAAAACCTCAAAATTAATTCTTCGTTTAAATAAATTGATTTAGACTGGGTTGTTCCACCTTTCTATAAATAATATACTTCGAGCTCACTATCTTACTCTCATATTCTCTTCCATTCTTTCTCTTTTACTCTTTTGTTTATTTAGTAGGTAAGTTACCACGTAGTTTATTTGAAGATAGAACAACCAGCTCATCAATCTAAAATTAACTTTAAAGGTTTCTATTTCAGTTTCTACTTCATTGTCTACTTATACTTTTGAAATGTAATTCGCTATTATCCTTACTTTATTTAAAAGAACAAAGTAGATAATTCTAATAGATATAAATTTAAAAACTTGCTAACAAAATATTATTTTTATGAAAGTATCATTATTTTTACTTTATTGACTAACATATGAAAAAAATGAAAAAAAGAGTTACAACAAATTTGTTACAGTTCATGTATAAATATTTTAATATATTGTTACGTAAATTTATTTTACTATAAACATAAAAACACATAAATAAATTATAAACAAATTTACGTATTTATCTTTTCGTATAGGTTCATATAAAACGTAGATGTGTATATATACACAATATCGAATTGAATTCGCTGGCAGCGACTGTTAATAACGCTTAGGGAGCGGTGTTGAGAAAGAATCAACGTGATACCTGGTAATCGCATATAAAGCACTCCCATTATCATCGGTAGCCGATTACATAACACGATGATCATTTATGCTTGGGATAAATACAAACTATGGATTAGAAGCTAATAATACAGATAGAGAAAAAGACAGATTAGTATTATGTTGAATAACTTCACCTAGAAGTAAAAATATAAATATATAAAATATAATAAATATTAAAAGTAATTTTTCCTATAATATATATATGTGTATACATACATATATGTACTATATACATATACATGTGAATTTACACTAAAATGACAGCGAACATATTATTATATATAAGATTATCCAGATAAAAGTAAAATATCAATAACAAAGTAAAACATGATGCTAATCAGCATGCTAAAACTAAATAGAAAGTAAATAAATTGATATATTTTTTATGGCTTACGAACTACACTCGATCGATTCACGCGAATTCGATTTTGCTGCATGGTGTCACATAGAAATTATTTTCTCAGGATAATCCTTTAAAAGCTTTGTTGTCTTTCTACTCATATTTAGTCAAATAATTAAATAATGTTTTAAAAGATTTTTCTCAATAAAACAGGCATGATCAGAAAAATATATCAGATTAATAGCTATAATGTAACACTTAAAAGTACACAAATTTTTCTCTTATTAATATATTATAAATATAAGTTTTCAAGATATATTTGTATTAAGTACATTTTAAAAAATATGTTTGACTTATTGACAATCTATTGCAACTTTAAGCATGCCATTCTTTTCACTGTGTGTCACTTTTTATATATTTTTAATTATAATTAAAAAATTATACATTCTCCTATATCATCATATACATTAAGATCATATATCATTGTAAATACATACATCATTGTTAATGATTAATGTTGTACTTGACTCTTGTTTAATAAATATAATATTAATAAAAATGCTTTAACAAGTATTATAAAAACTTATAAAATGCAAAAATATATACAATATTAAGTAATTCCAAATTTTTGTTAGACTACCATTTATTTACAATAAAATTTATAAATATTTCAGAAAGTCAGCGAAATCGATTACGATTTATCGATTGAGTGCCTCATGGTGTAATTTAAAATAAAATTGAATTAAAAGTTATATGTTCTTTCTAATCTGTTCACCTATGTGCGAGTTACATTGAATCGATATTGCAATATCGATCTAATACCTTTGCTTGTAAAGTTAATAAAGACTCACTCCTGCAAAAAAAAACTGCAAGCGTGAATATATCGATTAATGCAAACAAAAGTCCGTCTAAAAGTATTAACGTTAAATAAGAATTTAAATGTGGCAATTAATGAATTTGGCTCATGTCCAAAATGCTTCAATTCTGAGTCCTTATGTATACGTGTTATATGAAGTTATTCGATAATCTTGGATCCTTATTAATACGCGTGCAAAAAGCCAGAATAAATGCGCAATAAATAAATACAAGATCAATTAACCAAAAAAAAATTAATAATACGAGTTTCCTTCTGAGACGGATGTAAGGAAAGTTTTGTATGAGAGGGGAAACGTCGCGAATCATCTAATATGCCATGATAAAAAAATCACGTCATCAACCTTAAAGATAAAATTTAATAATTAAGAACCGGCTGCATCAACATGACTTAGTTTAACTCTTCTTTCGTGCACTATAATGTATTGTGTTAATAAATCATCATATTTATTCAATACTAGAAATAATTATACAAATCTAACTCAGTTTTTGAAAGAATTCAAATCAAATATTCCTATTTTGCATTTCTAATCAAATAATTGCTTAAAAGAAGACTCAATTTCATCGATTTCGATTTTAAACTTGACATATCTGTATTATTGTTAAAGATTAAGTTGGATTTAATAATACTTTACTTTTTTTTATTCATAACGGACATAATATTTTAGTGAATAATGTGTAGCAGTTTATGAAAGTTATTCTGAGTCATAATCGTAATAATACATGCCGTAATTAAAACTTATTGAAACTAGATTTTCTCTTTCTCATAGTTTTACCAAATAATATATTGTATTAACTGATATATTTTCCGAAACATAATTATAACCATAGCAAATTTATGTGTTATATATAAATGTGTATAATTATATTTTTGCGAATTTATAGAAGTATTATTATAAAACTCGAAATAAAAAAAAATACATATATATGTATATATATGTATATTGTTATGAGGCAGGGTTGTTATGGCGTCGCAGCGCCTCTCCGCCGTCTCGCAAAGTGCGAGAACACGCTTAATGTCGAGCCGGAAAGACCAAGCGAAAGACCGAGGCTCTCAGAAGGTCGCATTTGAACGGGTAGAGTTATATTTTAATCCCGGTTTTTTTTTATTATTTGGTCACCTCGAGTGTATGACGATAATTAGGAGCTACCTGAGGAGTGTATGCATTTCAGGGATGGTATATCTAAAAGTCCAATTGTTACACCGTAACAATCTTCCTCGATCGAGGTATAACAGCTAACCCCAACTCACCATTTTCAGACAATTTCGAGACAATACAAATCGAAAACTATAGTATACATATCAATTCAAAGAAAACGTTTTATTGCAACTAAATATACATTTAAAAAATATACAAAAGTATAACATATTTACATTATGTATAAAAAAAACAAATAATTCATAAAATAAAATATTTTTTTACTTCTAACAGTAAAAAAATCACAAAACAAACATAATGTCTTCTAGAATTCAATTATGCTATTAAACTAATTGTACATAAAATATATAAAATAGTAATATATAATATCACGGTTTGTCAAACTAACAGGGAAAGACTTCTAAGTATGCCCCTCTTCGATTTTAATGAAACTTGATGGGTTTGTAGAGAGGATAAAAATATCTGATACATGTTTCTTTATCGGCAACCAAACATGTTTAAAAAATGAAATCGGTCCTCGAAAATCAGTAAAATTCGTTTCTCGACTATAATTTTTGAACAATATACGATGTAAAGAAAATAGTTACTTTAAAAAGGCAAAACGGATAGTTATATATCTTTTTTATATCAGTTAATTCATCTTATTACTCTGTTTGTAAAAATATTAACGATTATCAAAAAATTATTAATTTACGAGATATTTAATATTTCATGTGAATATGTGTCAGGATAAAGTATAAAATATCTCGTAAACTATTGATTTTTTTAGGGTATCTCTATCTTACTTTTTTATATGCAGAATAATTAGAAGAAAATCATATTATGTAAAAAAAAGCTTGACAGTAGTCCGCGCAGATACTTGTGCTCTTTTATTCAGTCATCTTTAGAAATTAACATATCCTAAAGTATTATGAAAATTACAAAATGATAAAGGACTTTTCAACTCAATTGAGTCCGCTCTACCTACTCACGGCGGGAGAGGGAGGGGGGGCGGACATATTTTGTATATTTACAAAATTACATTATTATACTTCGTTTAGAAGTTACAGCTGAAAAACGAAAATGCAGGCTGATTTCTTCCTTAAACATGTTTGTTGATAAGAAAAAAAAATTGGTATTTTACATCCTATACAAACACAGTACAAACTCAATAAGTTGCATTAAAATCAGAGGGAACACCCGGGAACCTTTCCTTGTAAGTAAAACAGTAGAATAACATAAATATACATAAACAATAAATTGATAAGACGTTAAAAAGATACAAATATGAAATTTATGTAATTTATAGTATTATATCACACAATACATTTATCAATAACGATAATTTCAGCGAATTAATTTTTTAATCAGATTATTATTAAATAATTAAGATCGTCGATGCAATCAGTCCAAATATTGAAAAACAACATTGTGCGAAACATAAATAATTTCACTGTTTTGTAATTTTTCAATGTTTCTCAGATAGAGATAGAATACATTTAATAGAATTCAGTCAGAGAAAGTCAGATGTAGCCACGAAAATACAACATTTCTTGCATACAAAGGCTGTGTTCCAAAATTGACTGCCAGTACTGAAAATCTATAGTGCACATAACGTAAACTGTAGTTTTTCAGCGTTGGCAGTCAATTTGAAACATTGCCAAAATAATGACTTTTCATAAACTTTTCATAAATTAAAAATAAACATTTAAATAGTTACTAATTAGATTTGAAACTTTATTTTTAATGTATTTTTAACCGCCACTCGAACACATTGTAAAAATACTTAAATAGTGATAATTTTAACGATATGATTAGTTACCTTTAATAATTTAAACTAATCGGTATCGAATTCTGTGAGTCTTTGTTCTAACGATTCAATTTAAGGTTTAAATTCAAAATAATTGTTTTCTCATGATAAATCGTGATTTATGACAAGATGTTCCATGAAAATTGGATCATCAATATGAATATTAGAAATTTTCTAATATACTTTGATATCTAATAATATAACGATAATATTTGTTTTTTCTTAAAATACTTCCTAACTTCATAATTATCTTAAACATTAATTATCACTTAAATCATAAAATAAATTTCTCTTCTTTAAATTATAGTTAACATAAAAATTGTTGTAGTTATGTAAAAAAAACAATATTGGGATGTATTAGTTATTTATATGATTAAGTATTAATAATTTATACAACATTACGTCACAGTTGTGTGTGATTACACATACTATACCCTACTGAGAATGAGAAAATAACTAACATCAAGCAAATGTGAAATAATGTGAGATAAAATCAAAAGCAACACAAGAAGAAGAATAATAGAAAGTCAGGAATTATAAAAGAAAAAATAACTGATAATTTATATATTCATATTACTGCTTTCCGTTTTGACTAACAATAAGACATCCTGTCTAAATGCATACACGATAGAGCAGGTGACGATGCGCGACGTTTCTCGTGTGCATTGTCTTCTGTCGCATACTCATACACGCACAAATCGGTTTTCAAGCCACAATCCGACTCACCCGTGCCGCAATGGAGGTAGTTGGTTTCTCCAAAAGATCCCATAACCATTTCTGGTATTGAGCGCACTTTCCCTCACCGAATTCTTCTTCTTCACGTTGTCGAAGTGACTCTGCCTCCTTGCGCATCTCCTCGTGTACGTGCTCCTTACGCTGGTGATACTTGTGCTGACAGCAACTTTCAAGATAGAGCTCGTCAACACCCCAATATGCGAGATCATCACTAAACGCCAAAACGCACATCTCATCTACTAGATGAAGCTTGCCAGTACGATAGAAATTAAGAATAGAACTAAATGATTTAGGATGTCGATCGAAAAAATATTCATTGTCGATTAGAGAATAATCATCGCAGAGTTCAGTTATTGCCTCATGGGTATTGCAGTCTCTTAGTCGACCTAGGCGCGTATGTGGCAACCGCTCGAGAGTACGCCAGAGTACCTCGTGCTTCACGCCACCAACATTAATTGAAACGCGCCGATTTAAAGCCTTCGAACGCATAATCATGAACGGCTCCGGTGGTAGGGATGTCATCGACTTGGAAAAGGCACGCTGCTGCATTTGCAGCGGTAGGGGCGGTGGCGGTGGTGGCGGCGATGGCGGCGGCGGCGTCGGCGGTGGAGGCGGTGGTGGAGGTGGCGGTGGAGGTGGTAAAGATTGCAGGTTTATTGGGGCTACGGTACTGATTGGACCTACAGATGACACGAATGGAGCGTAACGAACTTCCTTATTCATGTTTCCACCACTTCCTCCTCCTCCTCCTCCTCTTCCACCCATTACTGCAATTCCTCCCGCAGTTCCTTCAGTACCGATTCCACCGAATCCAATCCCACCACCTAATCCAGTCCCCGATCCTCCTATCGATGCATTGAACCCGAGATCTCCTCCGCCACTAATACAATCGGTGTTTCCGCGACCGCCTGCACCAAGCTGCTGCAACATCGACATACCGCCACCTTCGAACACGTAGTCCTGATCGGTGCCGATATAGGGCACTGTACACGACGACGATAACGATGAAAACGTCGGACCGGTAACCACGGCACTAACATTACGTTCCCCGTCCGCCAATGTATTGTCCGCCTCGAGTCTTTCGTTCAGCATCGGACACACGAAGTGACGACAAGTTCAAGTTGTCGACCACCAACGCGATTGCAAAGTAGTTATCTTTCGTAGTATTAATGTTAATATTCTCGTTCGTTTGTCTGATATTGAATGAATGACTTCTATCTTGTGCTTTTCTTCTTCGTCCTCCTCCTCCTCCTCCTTGTCCACCGCGTTTCTTTTCAACTTCATTCGTAAATCCGTCCGATTCCTTTCATCGATCCGGTCGATCGATTCAGCTGTGTCATTATCTGAAAAAAGACATCGGGGTGCACATATTATATCACGTTATAGATGAAAAATGATGATAAGTATTTAGTATTAGAGAATCAGCTTCAATCACCTTCACACACCTTCACCTATGTCAAGATCGAATTCCTTTTAGCATTTTCTCTAAGCAATAAATCTTACATAGAGCACGTAATGCATCTATAAAAAAGTGGACGCATCAACTATAAATGAAGAGTAAAGTCCTCTAGCGAAATGGTTGAAATCTATTTCGCTTACGGACTTACTCTACGCTCTGTTACATCCCCAGCTACAAGAGGTTGATCGATCAATGTTGAATTAACGCACGAATTTGACGTCAAGCGTTGAATCAGCATTGATTTGACGTTAATTAATCAACCATTTCTAGCTGAGCCGAAAAATCAGCTTACTCTAGCCTCTACTGCTACTGTTCAGTGTAGACGACGCTTAATACGGGGTTTACAATAGTACAATCGTAGCGGTCGTAGAGTCTTAAGTCTACGTAGAAAATTGACCAAAGTCGTAGTCGATTATTCTTCTCAGATTCGTCTGTGATTGGTTAATTTTGTTGTGTCAAAGTCTGCGACTCCGCATAATAGGTCGCAGACTGCAATACGTAGAACGCAAGACACAGGACGCGAAAGTTGAAGTTCACCCAACTTCCTGCGCGTTCTGCATTCTGCATCCTACAACTTACAACCTATTATAATTAAAATACGTTAGGTTAACTTTTCTAGTTTTGCGACCCGCGTAACCCGCGTAACCAGCGTAACCCGCGTTCTGCATCTTATGTAGATTGGGCTAGTAGATCGGATTTTCCTCTTAATTTCGGAGGATTCCTCTTGAGGCCGTATGTAAGAATAAAATCCTCTAAAATTTAGCGAATTTCGCTAATACTAACATTTTTTTGCATGTAAAATTCGTAAAACAATCTCCCACGTTATAACGATCTTCCCTGCGCTCGATAGTTTTCATTGTAAGAGAAATCGTATATCTAGCGATAATTATTTACTTTTACAAAATAATCCAAATTTTTCAATAGCGCACTTATGCCTGATAACTTTAAAGAAATCATAAATATAGCGATAAGCATTTTCACACGATACTAAAACTGAATAATTCAGCCCGCATTGATATGATTGTATTTTTATTTCTTGAGTTCTAAACATTTTCAGTTTTAATATCTTATCTCTTATGTTTTTTTATTCTATATATGCGTAAGTCCAATTTCAAATTATTACTAAATAATTATAAGAAAATAATTTTGGTACAAACTTTTTAAACAATTGATTCTCGTAATATTAAAACTGAACCTTTAAAACCGAATTTGGAATAATATGCATATTTTAAGAAAATATATAAACATAATGTTGAAAGATGATGACTAGCTGATAGTCGAGGCGACATACGAGAATAGTCTCACAATCGAATTATCTGGATAGGGATCGAGGATTTAGGGTATATTTTCGACAATCGTGTCAATGTCATGATCGACTGTAAATGATATATATACCGTATTACTATACAGAAATAGACGAAAGATGTATGCAAAGCAAGTAGCATTGAAAGCATTGATCTCCGTACGTATAGGTATATCTACTCTTACTCACCTTTCTCTTCCCTCAGCTTCAAATATGACCGCCGTTTGGTCGAAGAAACGCGTCGTCGTGCATAGCATTGGAGCGTCGCATCTCGTCACGCTGCCCTGGCAAGGTCACAATGTCTGCGATAATAACGATGATTAATAGTAACGAATGATAGTAATGATCAATTTAAAGATGTCTATAACAATGATGATATAATGATAATGACGATGACGTGAATAATGAGAAAAATGACAGAAATGACAATAATGATATGATGACGAAAACAATGACAGCGTGATGACGACAATACCAATGAAGATGACGACACCAATGATGATGACGACAAGAATGACGATAATGGCGATAGCGATGACAATGACGAAACAATTATGGTGACAACAATAATGATGACAATGTCATCGATGACACGTTGGTGACTAATTATTGTACAATGACGATAATGATAACAACAACAATGACAACGTTGATGATGATAGTCAGATAGATAGCAATAGTGCCAACTACCACTTTTTCCACCGGGCGCTGCAATCGACACCTTGTGTGCTTATCGATTAAGCTATGGCACAATTGCGCGCGTTAGGGTACAAACGCGAGGAGGGTGCATGACATTTTTACTTCTCGGATAGATCGTATTGGGATTCGGATACTTGAATAACGAAGACCGTTCGACAAAAGAACGAAAAAAGTATATGAAAAAACATGACAAACGACAAACCTTTGGTTAGTGCTGGGCAGAAATGATCTGACTTCATCGTTACTACATAATATGTATATCACGCAGAGCTATCAGTCAAGTGACAGAGTGACACAAAAAGAGAAGCTGTGAAACAACCGAAAAACTTGTAAATTATTGAATCACCGTACTTCCATTACTATCTATTGCCTTTGAGAGTCGATTGCTTTTGAGTGGAGGTGATGGTACAGTCTCTGCCACTATACTGCTCGTTGATGCCGATAGAGGCAGTACTACTTGGAGCCAAGCCAGCGAGCGGAGCGGTGCGCGGTGCGCCTGCCTCAGCGATTATTATCCCGAGACCGGAGCAGCCGGAGCAGCCGGAGCTACTCTGCGCTTCGCTCGTCGTCTCCCGTCTTACTCTTCTACTCCAGTCACCGCAGTGACGAACTAACACTGTTCAAGTGAGAGTCAATATTGCGTGTAGGAAAACTGATGCATTATTACTTACCGCGATAACACTCATTTTCGATACCTAATTGCCGTCTATAACTATTTATTATTTTATATTAATTGCAATATTGAAGCATTCATTTATACATTTTTAAGTAACCCGGTAAAAAATATTTATACACATAATTAAATATAAATATATTTAATTATACAAAATATATCTATATATGTATATGTTTACTTTCTCTTGTACTATCTCTGTTTTCATATATACAATATATATAAAATAGATAAATAACTGCAAAATGATAAGGAAAGTAACTTTTGCATTGCTTACAAAAAGTAAAGTTGCGATTATATTCTATATATTCTATATATAATTACGTGGGATTATATATTTTTTATTTAAAAAACGATGCAAAAATTATATATCCTTTCAATTCTTTTTTAAATCTTATTTTTTTCCTGTATATGGAAATTGAGAAATTATAGAAAAAGACAAATATGGTTATAATTTATATACATTTATATTACATACAAACTTTTCTAAGGGGAAATTATTATAATTTAATGATTAGTTTTATACAATGATCAGTACGTAACACATTTAACTTATACATTTTCTAACAGTTGTGTGTAATATAAAAAAAATTAGATTCGTTAGAATTCTACAGAGATTTGATCATTAACATCATTCACAAATATTATTATATTAGTAATTAAATATTAGTAATAATAACAAACTATAAATTTATACTTTTATCCGTAATTCGCTTATATACAGCGTTCCACAAAGAACAATTACCCAAATTCGATTGATGTATCCATCTCTGTTTCTCCCCTACTCAGATTTCTTTTTTGGCTGAAACAACTTTGTAACGTGTTATTGCCAAAATTCATATAAAGCTATGCAATAAGATATCCTCCCAACCAACGCATTTGCCATTTCTTAGGATCAAATCGATAAAACATCGTATATACGCCCAGAAAACGTTTCGTATATAATTAATAAGCCGATCGATATAATATCTGAACAGGGTCAGTATTGAAACGATCGAAAGAAGGCTTGAAAGGCGTATTAAATTAGATAGTTGTTATATGTAAGTTATACATTATCTAGAAATACAGAAACACGAATAATGTGCAGCAATCAATTCTTAGCAACTACTTATGTGTATTTGTCCAATCATTTGCAAATAATATTGTATTTAACGAACTTGTAAATACAATCGATATACATTACATATTCTCTAAAAATCTATCAACATAAATTTTATATTAATATAAATGTTGAAATAAAATAATTAAAATAATTAAATTAATATGAGGGTAAATTCAATAAAAATCACAACTCTCTCTTATCATATATAAAAATCAATAATTTTTAAATTCTCCGAAATCGAAGCTATTTCCAATTTTTACTTTCTTTAAGGATATTCTCTTAAATGTTTGATAAAAAAATTTAAATCGAGCATTGATTAAAATCTGACACAAGAAATATGTATATAGACAGACTAACTGTTTTATAATATTTACTATAATAAATTATAATTAGTATAAATATTTTAATAGTTTCTTATTGTAAAAAACATTCAAATAAAAATTGCACATTTCTAAGAGAAAAATATATAATGTACGTTATTTATTTTTTACAGCACTAGAAATTACAAAAGATGCTACGCAAGCATGGTTTATTTATAAATGTATGTATTGTATTTACATTTGTATGTACGAAATAATAAGAGAAAATGTGATGAATACAAATAGAATATGTTATTTTTAAATATATACATATACATATATTTTATATATATATATATATATATATACACATACATACATGTACAGGGTATCCCGCAATTATTCACAAAGCGCTGTTGTGTAGATAGAGCGAACTAAACTAAGTTGAAAAATTCTCTACTATTTTCGCAATAATTAACAAGATATTAATTATTAAAAATCGCCGATTATTGATCTTCAATCATTTTTTACTCCTCAAGTACTATCAACTTTACAGAAAAATAGCAAGAGACAAAAATGCTTCCAGCAAGTATTATAGTTATAAAATAGCCAATGTACTGACTAATGTAACACGTCGCGATATTTAGAAAAAAGGTTTATCAAATAGAATTGGCATAGATCCTGGCTTCAAATATATTCTTTGTTTGATTCTTCCCACATCATAAGAAAAACATTCTTTTTATTTCTTACTTTATTTTTTTTCAGTAATATAATAATTTATATCAATAAATTATAATTAAGATATCAATACATGTACATGTTATGCGTTTTATACATAGGCACCGACGAGATACTATTAAAAATTGTCAATCCTAGTCAAATTTTCGTCCTCGCAAAAAAGGCCCCGAGGATCCGGAGGTAATTGAAGAACCCTGACATTATCGACAATTGATATAAATAATACTCAGTCAATATATCATCATATTGTAGTACAGGAAATTTTTTAATTATTAATAATAAACGTTTTTATTAAATTTAAATTATTAAAATATTATAATTTTTATAAATATTTGAACGAAAAAATTTCTTAAAAACATAATTTTATTTTCTCCAGGAAACATATACATCATCTGTTCGGTATCTTTGAACGCAAGTAGTTTGCGTCCAAGGAGTACCACCCTCGCTTTTGTATTGAAGCAATCCAGCAACCGCGATCATAACACCGTTGTCTATGCAGAACCGCTCATCCGTTGCATAAAGAGTCGCATTCCTTTCCTTACACATGATATTCATCATTTGCTGCAATCTTTCATTACACCCCACGCCACCCACGATCAATACCTCATTTGATCCAACATGGGCCATTGCACGTTCTACAATATTATTCAATGTAAAGAAATTAAAAAAGATTAAAAAAAGATTTAAAAAATATATATATATCTACTTGAAGTTACCTGTAACTTCGATGAGCATAGCAAATATAGTCTCTTGCAAAGAGAAACATAAATCTTCAGGAGTGAATGCCTTTGTATCAAGCCATTTGGACAGGTGTTCCTCCATGTAACTTAAAATACCAGAGAACGATACATCCATCCCTTTCACAACATATGGTAGCAGTACCAGTTTCTCACCTCTTTTTATATAAAATTTATTTGAATCCAGTATAAATTTAAGCACAAATTTAAAATTAATCAAATTTATATGAAGACTAAATGATAATCAAGTAAAAATCTACTTGCTTTTTTGCTAACTGCTCTATATTATATCCAGGAGAAGGATTGTTTGAGAGCTTTAATAGTCTTGCAAATCTGTCCAAACAATTTCCAACTGCTATATCGATTGTCTCACCAAAAATACGATATTTTTGTTGAGAATATGCAATGATTTGAGTATTTCCACCAGAAACATACAAAACGGTAGGATTTTCAGTACCAGCAATTAAACGTCCCATCTCAATATGACCAATGCAATGATTGACTGCAATTATAGGTTTATTGTATAATTGAGCGACAGTCCTAGCTACTAAAGCAGTAACTGTCAATGGTGCTCCCATTCCTGGTCCTTTTGTATAACAAATTACATCCACATCCTTGAGACTAATTTTTGCATCATCTAAGGCTTCTTGCAAAACTTCTAATACATACTTTCTATGATGTTGAGCTGTTTCTCGAGGTAGAAAACCTAATATGAAAACATACCTAGATTACATATTAATATATTTATCTAATGTTTAGAACTTCTGTGAATATAGATAATCTACTAAAAAGTTTAAGAAATACTTAACCAATTTCATTTTTAAAATAATTAAAAAAACCTTATATCTTGTAAAATAGATACTTTCAATTTTTATTACTTTCTTTTTACGATACTGTATTCATTTTAATCAAGCTCTAATTGATATTGATTCATCAATGATAAGAACATTAAAGAAATAAATAAATAACATATATCGTATGTAATTAATATATGGTACAAATTAATATACAGAATACAATGCTTTTTATATTAATGTAAACACAATTGTGATTCATATACACACAAAACTTGATTTTTAGAACTTTAATCATATTTTAAACATAAATTCAATTCAACTGTATTAAAAAATATATGGCTGACTTATACTACGCAATATTTTTTAATAAAATTAAAATACTTATGCACAATTTAATTTTATTTAAATCTACCTTTTTCACACTTATCTTCCAACTATAAAAGTATAATTAATTGGAATTATAGTTTGCAATTTGAACACGTAAGTAGTGGTACAAACTAAATAGAAAGCAAAAATAATATTAATGCAAGAAATAACTTGCATTAATAACAAATTTAATATATATTTGAGTATTTATAAACTATAAACTTTGAGGTTCTTACCTTCTCCTGGTGGAGTAACATAAGTATGTCGCACATTCGATAATATATGTTGATCGCGAATTATTCCTACACCCAGTTTATTCGCACTACCTTCAAATCCAATTGCTATGACCATTTTTCACAAGCTTTCCGTTTTATAAATTAAATAACAACAGCGCAAATCGTTTACGGTCAATGAGCTCTATTAGAGAAAATTCTGAGAACACCTGAGAAAGGCTATACCGGCGTTTTTCACAACACCATTGAAAAATCACCCGTACACTACCGCCAGTACATCTATTTTCGGTTTGGATACTACGTACTATATTTTCTGAGCCTGTCGATAAAATCATAACCACCGCGAACGAAATACTAACGGTTGGCCCTGGGAAGAAGAACGATAACGTTAACGACAATTGACGATTATTAGTAAGTATATGAATTGTAATGCTATATAATAATTAACTTATAACGATTTATTCGGTTGACCGGGTTGACGTGCATTATTGTGCTGTGCACTATAATAGACGTGAATGACAGAATTTATAACAATTCAAAAGTAACAAAAAGCCACAAGGAGTCAATTTTTTATTAAATATATTGTGTAAACTGCGCGGATTTTATATAATATAAAGTTATTACAAACCAATAATCGATTATTCTCTAACGCAATTTAAATATTTAAATTCGTATAACAAATTAAACTAGCCAAGACTCCTTATAAATCAAAGAATTGGAAAGAATACGAGCTTTAGGAGTCAGGCGCAGAAGACGTCGCGCAAATAATACACTTATAAAGCTTGAAACTTCTGTATTTAACAAATGCGCTTACATGTTTCGGCTCATTTTTTAGCCTTCCTCAGAGCAAACACAAACATATATGTATAAAGTAAAAGTTATCCTGTCATGGTGAGCTCCCCTACATCGAGAATTTAAACGCTAAAATTAAACAAAAAGAAAGAAAAGGAAAACGAAAAAGAAGAAAAATATTAAAAATGTCGAATTAAAGAACATAAATTAGTTTCTATATTCTTTAATTCATACATACAGTTAGTTTCTGTAGGAAAACGGGACAATCTGCATTTAAAAAACGTTATTTTGTATGTGTATAGGTATTGCAAAAATTCGTACGAGACAAAATTTATTAAATGAATGTGTTTAATATTCATTTTTAAGTTTCAGATTCAACAGTTTCCATTTTCAATGGAGAAAATAAGAAAATAAATCATGTTTTCCAGTAATTAAATTTTACTTATTTTATTTATTAAAATTAAAGGTAAAACTTAAATAGGTCTTGATTTATTGATACCATATTAATTTAATTATTAATTATTATTTTTTACTTATTTTTGTGTTTAATTATAGTTGCTTTTATAAATTTATTATAAAGGCCATGAGTCTAGATCCACAATCTTGCTTTAAGAGACCGTAAGTCGTAAAACCGTAAGAAATTGAACAATCGAATATGAGAAAAATAATCTACTGAACGATTCGTTGATTTTTTACGGCTTATGACTTGCGATCCTACGTTATGATACCGTAATCCTTCGTAGTGGGTCGGAAATCCAAATAGAAATCTTAAGAACCCCGTTATACTTTCGCAGCTATAGTAAATTATATGAGGATATATTTAAATGGCAAAATATGATTTGTGCGTAGTCTGAAATCGAGAAATAACGATCTTACAATCAAGGAAGACAAGAATAAATGTGAATTTATTTTTTAATGCATTTGCTATGTATTTACATATACCTGCACATATGAACGAAGCATATTTCGAAGTTGTGAAATTGTTGTAATCATATAGCGTTTCCTATATAATCTAATATGTACATACACTCAGCAACTAAAAGGTTGCAACATTTTTTTCGATGGATTTCGAGATGCAGCCTAATCACTGAACAATTGATTCTTACTTACCGAGTCGCAAGTAAGAACGCTTGTATCGCATTCTTGTATTTAGCAGTAGAGAGTTATTGAAAAGGTATGAGAATAAAACATAATACACAATCTCTAAAATGATAAACTACATCTTTCAAACCATATGATGCTTTACACAATCATCCTTTTTATTACGATATATAGCTTATACATACATATATATTTTTTTTTGTGTACTCTATGCTTACAGATATCACTGCATATTTTGTCAATAAATCGAGTGTAAATCATAACAGAGACTTATACCTTAGTGAGTAACATTATTGCGTCGCCCTCGTCTCTTGCGACTACTGCCGGACGAACGATTTGATGAGGCCCATTGCTCATAGAAACGTTCGGCTTCTAACCATTCTTGATACTTGTACCACCATTCTTCCCATTTGATATAATCATCGAGAGTGAGATCACGAAGATATCCCCTCGCTTTGTAATAATCATATCGTACGCGAACATCATCCCAGCATTCGAAACCTCTTGGGCCTTGTGCTAAGAGTGATTCAGGATAATGACCGGGAGGTGGCGAATCGTAACCTAAACGCGCAATTCTCTCCTCGCCTTCTATAACGACTTTCATCGCATTCTCTCCATCTTTCGTGATACGCATATTTTCCATGTCTCTACGATCTACACTCCACTGCGCCATTTTACCAAATCTGTGAAAATTAAACAGAATTATTATTATCTATTAATGGAAAAACTATAGAATTGTGTGAAATCAACTTGAATGTTGTAAATTTATTTGAATTTTATTATTACAATACTGCATTAGGTTTTTTAATACCTTTCAGATAATGTCATTTTTGGTGGTCCTACATGGGATGTCGTCGAGGAACTATCGCTATCGTCGCTAGGTGAAGATTCTGGTGGAGGCCGTATTATTTGTGATGCTCCATGACTCGTACCATGTGTTTTTTCTACTTTTACTGGTTTACGTATCTGTACAATTTTAACAAAAGTATTCCTAATATATGCAAACTTTAATTTTGAAGGAACGCATCGTTATGCACAATGTAATATACCTATCTAGCGTTAAAAAAATGTTAATATAATTTTATAATTGTTACAAAACATTTGTTGGAAAATTTTTCTCCATAAGATTGATCAATTGTTACAAGTTTGCCAATAAAGATAGAAAAAAATAAAATAAAATAAAATATAAGAATTAAAGACTAAGAATAAGAAACTGTTATTTTACCAATGAGATAGGATCTGGTACTCGTGGATCTTCTGGCAATCTATTATGATGTTTCTCTTTACGGCGAACCTTGGCTTCTTTCTCTTTGATGTTTTTGTAATCCTTCTGATGACGCAGCGGCGGTTGCGGTGCCGGTGGTGGTGTACGTGGTCGCGGCAAGGGCGGTGAACGTGGTCTCGTGCGTGGCTGTAAGGTCCGTGAACTGGACGCGATTACTTCTTTGGGATGTGTCCTAGTTCGTATCGGACTAACCGATCTCGAATGCGAACGAGATAATGGCGCGACGCGTCGTCGTTCCTTCGGTGAACAAACGGAACATGATCTGTCGGAACATGTACTGCCCGTGCTAGAGCTACGAGCAGCCTGTCTATTTTTATTGCGTTCACGGGAAGAACGTTCGCGCGGTGATCGTGGGCTTCTCATTCGAGGACTGCGCGGTCGTGGACTGTGAGGGCTACGGGATCTTGGACTTCTCGGACTCTTGGGATGTCCTCTGCTAGGTTCACTGCTACTACCGACGTACAATTCCTTGTATCCACTGTGATGCCACCTATTTGGATCTCGTTCCTCCGCTTCCAATAGCTTCTTGTTCCAATAGCTCGATTTTGACTCACGCGCTTTTCGCATTACGCTATCTATCTCTTTACGCTTACTAGAACTCTCGCCATGTGGTCTGGATTGCGATACGCTCGTGTCCATTCGCAGCCTGCTTGAATTGCTGCTGCTAGTAGGGCCTCTTCTTCTATCATAATCTCGGGATGACATCTATAAAAATTTAATTTTTAGAGGAATTTAATTGTCTCATTCATGTTACATTTGATTATATTTTGATATTTAATCAAAATCAAATGTCATTATTAATTATATTGAAATAACCGTTGATATTTTTATATAGGTAAAACGATGCTAGTATCGTTAAATGTAAAATTGTGATACAACATAGATATGTATATATAAGAAATACATATTTACCTTAGAGTAAAAGTACAAGATGGAAGACAAAGATAGAGCAGAAAAATATTTAGTCAATCCAGGCACACACCAGGACAATATAATAATATTAATCCTCCATAGGCAATAAGGATAATGGTCGAAACTGCTGCGAACGTGTCAAAAGACCATAGGAAGTCTCAGAAGCACTCGTCCTTAGAATCGACTGGCCTAAGTGAAAAATTCTATATGTCACAAATCTGATTGAGACGTCATTAAGGTCAAAAGACGTTAAAGATAGCAAAGTGCATTCTTTTGGGGGATTTTGTTCTCACGTGAATCTCCGATATATTATGCGACAGTCCACAAATACATGTATGTACGTGATACATCTTCGTTGCAAAGCGTACAACAGATCGCCGATATGCGATGTCTTTATAACATCGATTCACTCACCGCGTGTGTCCAATGAGAGATCCATGCGTGCCGCGAATCAAACGCACGCGCGACGCGCGTCAAAGTTCTCCGGAGAACTGTTACGAATCCGCCTATGACCCCCGGGCGGGGGGGTCACGAGCCGCGGAAACCGTCGCAATATAAACGATTGCGACGTCGCGTGCCGAGAAGGTACGAACGTACGAACGCATCGCGTTCCGTAACGCGCTCCATCACGCGACGGCACTTGACGGCAACGACGACGGATGTAGCACGCCACATGCTCTATTTACCCGCATAATCAACCCGTTTAACCGCCCGACCGGGTTTTTCGAACTCCCGAGTGTCATCTTCACGACTACGACAGCGGACAGAAGAGGCAGGGCTCCGGCAGGGCACATCGCCTGCTTCGCCAGTCGATTCGGTCACTCGCGGACGCGACTCTCTTTTACCTTGACTTTCTTCTCTATCGATGTCTGTCCCTTTATTATAGCCGGGACACAGCGTCAAAACGCACGAACGGTGCCATACAGCACTGTATACGTGGAAGTCCTTGCGCGGGCCGAGCCGAGCGGGCTCCGAGAAATCACGGACAATGTACGAACGTATGACGGGGGCGGCACTGTGCGCTCGAGAGGGCGTTACCCGGGTAACGCTGCGACGAAATCCCTTCTCGCCGCGGCGAGAATGGCGAGATGCTTCGAGAGAGAATTCGAGCTCGTTCGAGAGGAGACTGCCTGTATGCTATTGATACAAAGCGCGTGCGCGCACTCATCCGCTCCCTTGCCAGCGTCAGCCCCTCGTCGCTCCATTTTACGAAAGCGAAGGTCGACGGCACTCTTTTTTTTTTCCTTTCCATTCTCTTTCTTTCTCTTCCATGCGCGTCTTCTTTTTCTATCATTCACTACTTATTCACACCTGCGCGCGCGCGCGCACACACACCAAACACACACACACACATACACACACACACACACCCATACACACTTCTACAAATTCTCTCTCTCTCTCTCCCCCCTTTTCGCCGTTTGTTGCGTTCGCGAACCAGATTCCCTTCTTTTCTTTCTCTCTCTCTCTCTCTCTTTCTCTCTTTTTCCTGCTAGTATCAACCTCTTGACATCACAGGACTCCAATTACTAGTAAAATTCGAATACGTCAGTTTTTCTGTACGTGCAAGCGTTTACTCAACGGCGACTGACGGGGCGACTGCCGTTTGTTACAACTCGCGTCCGCGTTCGCGTCCGGTCCAGTAAAGGCAGAGCGAGAAAAATCAATTGCTCAAATCTAGCACGCTTCGATTCGACCCGAATAATACTTTTTTTTTCATCGGAATCCCCGCGTCTATCACGCAGGACGAACGGACACTCACTTTTCTTAACGCGACGACCCGATTACTTGCATTTTCTGGTACGTATCCCGGCGAATTGCTCTCGCGTGATGGCGAATATGTTCACAATGGACTTTCATAGAAGAGGTTCTTCTGTCACTTAATCATTAACCATCGAACAGAGATAGATGGTAAGCTTTCTTTTTTGATGGTAGATTCTTCATCGATAGAACACAGTTCATACAAAGAGAGAGAGGAGAACCTAAAGCCGAGACGGTACACGATGCTTGTTTTCCTCGCAGAATTGCCAGCTGGATTAAGGTGCATTCACATGCAGCGTCAAGCAGCGGAAGCAGCTACCAATCAGCTGAGCGATACGGGCAGTGATGTAAAAAAAGATTTTATGCTGCTTATAATTTTGCAACCGTATTGGCTGCCGGCTGCGGTACTGTCAGTTGCTGTCAGTGGCCTAGTTTACATCGGGTGCTTTCCACTTGATGACACAAGTCGACACAAGCGTCGTTCTATCCTTCTTGACATTCAGAGAGTGACAAAGATGAAACGGTACTCGTGCACTTGATAGAAATTGAAAAATTGGTATTTTTCGGCACAATGTACAAGATATTATATCATTAAGGTCCGTTTCCACCAACGCAGATCAACTTTAATCTCGGTTCAACTTACTCTTTGTCTTTTTCTAGTTCTAAAGATTAGAAAAAGACGAAGAGTAAGTTGAACCGAGATTAAAGTTAATCTATATTGGTGGAAATGGGCATAAAAGTATGCATACTTATTTATACAGCTTTTATATAATGGCAAATCACGAATTTAATAACATATTATCGAAATATTTATGTTAATAATCATAAATTTTTATTAATTGTCGGTATCGCCATCGTTCTTGAATTATCCCCGGGCTCCATTGATAGTCACGAAAATTTGCCCAGGGTCGAACTAGAGGTGCGTTCCGTATCGCGCATGATGTGCATGATGCATCCATTGTCCTTGTTTAACATTTGGTGAACAACAAGGATAAACGATGCATTATGCGCATCATGCGAGAAACGGAACGCACCCTAGGTAAACTAGGCCAGTGCCAACAATACAGCCAATACGGTGGCAAGATTCTAATCCAGTTAGCAATCAAGCAGGAAAACAATCAAGTATCGTGTGTATATTAATTGCTCACATCATTAATTGGCTAATTTAAAATAATATAATCTCATTAGTGAAGCAGTAAAAAATTATTAGACCGATGTGAATGACGTGTGCAAGTCAAATCTGTCTTTCAAATGTCAAATTTAACGCTTCTTCATCAAGCCCTTTTTCATGTATAAAATTGTCGGTCTTAATAAAATAGTTTTGCGACAAAAGTCATCAAGTGAATAGTATAGCATCTCGCCGGTGTCAGGAGCAAATAGCGATTCTCGTTGGTGACTCTCGATATGTCATTTCAAAATTGCCGCCGTGCAAATGTTTAAATGGCCGCTTTTGGTATCTGCGAACGTTCGTCTTGAGAACAAGCACACCTCGATTTCTTTCACCGTGACACCATGATCAGTTCCACGTTGACGAATTGACGACTATCGTGGTGAACAGAACAGTGGTAAAGTTCCACGTAGCATGAGGTAGAGCGTGGTTATGATAATTGCACGTTATGTCGGAACATTGTAGGATCAGTGGATGTTGAGATAGAACTAATTCGTGTATTCGTAACAGAAGCGTACCTATTAAACAGCAGATTAAAATGGGATACTTCAACATTTTCTTATTCTTGATTGTTTCAACAATTGCACTTGCAGCAAATGGAGGTAATTTAATTTATATTTTATTTGCGTAATGTACATTTCACATAGTATGTATATAAGAATCAAATTATAATACTGACTCAAGTTCGCAATTTTTCTGCTTCATAATGATTCAGTTAAATATTTTGGATAAACAATTAAATGATATTTTGAAATATTCCAACAGTTTTCTAATTTGTATTATTCCAATTCTTACATTTGTATAAGATATTGAAACACTTATATTATATTATATTAATTAGAAAATAGAAGTAACTTGTTGTGATTATAACACAATTAAGCTGATTTTATAATCACTTGGTAGTAAAAAATCTTAATGGACATTTTACAATAAGCTATTGAGTTTTAAGTCTTAAATCATAAAGAAATTAATCACTGTCGAATATTAGAAGAACAATCAATTATGATTGGTCAATTTCTTACAGCTCAAGACTTAAAACTTAGGTAATAACTTATTATAGAATGTTTATAATGGGCTAGTCATTAGTTTCTATTATTTTGATTTATTATATATCAATTGAGCCATTTGCTTATCTTGTTACTTTAATTATAATTATGACTGCTGCTACACATATTTAATTTTATATAATACATTACTTATTTAAATTATTTAAATATATTAATTTTTTGCATGAAATACATTTAACCTGACTCAATATTTAAATTTGTCATATTAAATTTATTTACATTAAATATCATTTAAAATTTGATAGATCCTTACACATTTGTATTTATACTTGCAGCATATGTTTATGCTCAAGAAGACGAGAATATTGATGATATTGTTGATGTAGAAGGTGAAGAAGGTAGTATAATAACTGATGAAGAAACAGAAGAAGATACTAGTAATGCTTCAGTTGATGCTGATACAACAATACTTTTTACAAAACCTATTCATAATACGTTATCTACTCTTGGTACTTTTATTGATTTTTTTACTGTTAAGGTTAAAATGTACGATATTTTTTTATAATACTAAAATTCGTTTTAAATTTGACAGAATTGCCAGCTGGAAATATAATAGAATTTCTTGTTGGATTTACTAATAAGGGTGAAAATGACTTTGTTTTGGAATCATTGGATGCTTCCTTCCGTTATGCAATGGACTTTAATTTCTATATTCAAAATTTCTCCACGTTCACGTTTAACAAAATTGTGAAACCGAAACATGAAGCTACCTTAGCTTATTCTTTTGTACCATCTGAGAGTTTCGCTGGAAGGCCGTTTGGCTTGAATGTTAACCTGAATTATAAAGATGCCGTATGTATGATATTAAATATAAGATATTACGTATAAAATATATGTAAGCGTTTAATAACGCTAGACAAAAGAAAACTACTTGATATAACTTATGAATGAGAAGCATGTAAGAATAAAAAATTTAAACCAGAGTGACACATGATATACGATTTCTTGCTTGATTGCTTGTATTCAAGTAAATTACTAGAAATTATGCATTCTAAGCTATGTTCAAATTCCCAACTGAGTGCCGGGTATATCACTTTATTCTTGTTTACTGTACATTAAACAAAGACATGATTCCCAGTGAGCACCTAAATGGGAATCCGAACACATCTCTCTGTACAATTCTAGTAATTTACTAGAACACGAACAACTCAACAAGAAAATATGCACCGTGTACCGCTTACTTTAGAATACTTTAAACATTAAAGTAAGAATTCTCAAGTATAATTTTATATTTACATATTATAGAAAAGTGATATTTAGAAAAGCAAGAAAATTATATTATTAAAATTAATCTGAAAATCTTTGATTTGGAAGAATCATGTCACTATATATGTAACATTTTTTATTTATTATATATACTTTTTTTAATTCAGTATGTTCAGAGATATATATTACTTGTGCGTATTGATGTATTATATTTTTCTGCAGAGTGGCGTTTCCTACAATGAAGCGGTCTTTAATGAAACTGTACAAATTATAGAAATAGACGATGGTCTTGATGGAGAAACTATTTTTCTTTATGTATTCCTCGCAGCATGTGTTATATTGACCCTTGTAGGAGGTCAACAATTGTTATCATCTCTGGGACGTAAATCACGTTCTTCTACTACTCGTAAAGTACCAGTAGAAATGGGTACATCTAACCCTAACAATGTAGATTATGATTGGCTGCCGAAGGAAACTCTCAATAGAATCAGTAAGTAGATTTACCAAAAGCTAATGAAAATTGCTTACATAGTGTCATTTAAAATCAGTCGAGTTATTTACCGGACAGTAATAATTTTTTGATGAAATTGAAAAGTTGTGGAACTTCACACATAGCTATAACTTAGCATTTTTAAGTGTCGGCAAGAGTCGTGAAGATATCTACTGAATTTCTGATCAGTTATAGCTAAAATACTAAGAAAATTACAATGTATAATTATGATTTTCATAATAAGAAAAATTGTCGATAGATCCCTACAAAATAATTTGTTTTTTAAAAAAAGAGATAGGTAAAAATTCGTTCCATTATTTGCACTATATATAGTACAACTGAGGTATAGATAATTTTATTTCTTATGTTTTAAGGACCATTGCAAAATCCAGCTCTGTACAGTCCTTCGTAGCTTTGTAAAATATATTTAAAAACATCTTATGGTGAAATATTGCTTCTTAGTTTTTTGTCTTTTTATTTAATGATGATAGATTTCTCTATCGAATCTCAATTGCTACAAATTATATAAATGATTGATATTACAAATTTCTTAATTTGCTTATTAAGTTAAAAGATATTTCGTAAAGAACTTTAAAATAAAAAGTAACATAAAATTACAAATGCTTGTTTACAGATAAATCTCCTAGAACTCCAAAGCAAAGTCCAAGGCAAAGGAAAACAAAAAGAACAACTGGTTTTGATGATTAAACTGCATATGTGTGTATGTGCGTGTGGTGTATATATATGTGTGCGCGCGTGTGTATGTGTGTGTAATGTGTATATATATATATATACATACGTGTATGCGTACATAGGATATATCTTAAAAAGCGCCCACGAACCATATAGTACTATTCCCGAGTCTAAAATTTATGAACCATTTTGGAATTTTTGTAATGGCTAATGTGGCATTAGTTTTTAAAGATTGTCAAATAAGCGAGTGAGATCAATGAATAAGATAATTTTAAGATATTTTCAGCAATCTTTACGAAATATCTTAAAGATAGACTCTTAAAAATTTTTTGCTTGTCTTATGCGTTGATTTTAGGTATTTTACTTTTTCGTAGGATAACTAAAAAAAATTGCAAAATGATTCATAAGTTTCAAATTCAGTTTTTTTAGCAGGAATAGCGCAGAATATCGTTTGTGAAAGCTTTTTAAGAGACATTCTGTATATAGGGTAAATCTAATAAAAAAGTTCATCAAAATAATTAGAGATAGAGGGCTGACACTTATATCAAGATTATATAATTTATATAAGAATAAATAGGAAGCATCTTTAATAATTTTGAATATTCTTAAGTCCTTGATTTTCATGGTGAACTTTTTCATCAGATTAACTACGTATATATATATATATCATGCACGCTTACATATTCACATACATACATATATGTATACATATATACAAATATATGTATATAATTTGAAGCTAATGCAGGAAAATCTGTATTACAAGAGATAACTGCGATCATTATTGAAAGATAATGCATGATTCCTTAATCTCTTGGTCAGAAAACAGATAAACAAGAAAATATTCAATTTGAATTAATAGTGCAGAACACATGGAGTTCCTTAATAAGTTTTTAACGAGATACTATTATAAAGAAAGTCACATGCGGGCTATATTCTGTAATATTACAGAATGTTGAACTTTATACATGTATGTTCGAAAGCAATAGAAAGAATGGTATAAGATGATACTCAATGATTTTTTTGCACAAAACCTATATATAGTTACATAGCATTTAAGAACTACGTTTTTTTTTTTAGTTTAATTGTTTGCTGTGTTGTGTTTTATATAAGCTGTATTATTACTACGAAGAATACGAATGTATACGTGCATGTGTGCGTGTATAAATATATGCATGCATGCGTGTGTGTGTATATATAGAGATAAAATTTGATTATTTTATAAGGCCCATTTTCACAACTCGTTTCTCATCTCTTTCCAATTCTAGAATTGGAAAGAGATAATGAATAAGTTGAACCTCTGTTAAGAGTTAACCGTGAATTGTGAAACTAGGCCTAATTGTATTAATATATAAAAATTTAATAAAATAATTTTTTATGAACAATTTTTGTAAATTTATTTTAAGAATTCGACAATTTATGCAGTGTATATATCTTCTATTAAAATTCGTTCTTGTTCATGGTTTTGAATTAATAGAATCATTAATGGTCGCGTTCTGCAGTAGACACAACTATTTCGTAGTGGATTCGTGGGCGTTCGCTGCTATTGGTGTATTCTTTTAGATCTGGAAGAATACATCAATAGCAGCGAACGCTCAGTCCACTATCGAGTCCGCAACAGTTGAATGCTGAACGCGACCATTCATATTACTTTTTAGCGTCTCATGAAATGGCACTTTTACTAAAGTGTCACTAGCATGCGAGCGCGAGTTTGTAATACTGTTCTATCATCTGTGTTATGGTCTACCCGTTTAAATGAAGACCATAACCTGAAAAAACATCTGTCGCCGAACCGCCGAACGTCGACGTCACCTTTGGTGAACTCTGGTCACGTTTGTGACTCGCGTACTATCTACACGTCATTATTCCGCAATCATTGACTGTAATTGAAGATTAATTGTAACGCGATATTATAAGTACAAAAACGGCATTGTAGAGACTACGTAAAATGTCAGATGTGAGAGACTGGTTCAATTCTCTACCTATATTTACGAGATATTGGTTGTTGTGTACCGCGATTCTGACATTACTCGGCAGATTTGGATTTCTGAGCCCGCTTTCGTTGGTGTTGTGGCCTGACCGATTTCTGCATAATTTTGAAATCTGGCGGGCGGTGACAAGCGTCTTTTACTATCCTCTCAGCCAAAGTACCGGCTTTCATTTCCTGATTAACTGCTATTTCTTATACAATTACTCATTAAGGTTAGAGCGTGGAGAGTATGATGGAAAGCCCGCGGATTATTGCTTTCTTCTGTTGTTTAATTGGATATGCTGCGTTATCATTGGACTTCTTGGCGATTTCTCCCTACTTATGGATCCCATGGTGCTCAGTGTGTTATATGTGTGGTGTCAGCTAAATAAAGATGCTATTGTAAACTTCTGGTTTGGTATGCTCTGCTCCTTTTTTATATCGTACTTTATTTATAAATTACGCGTAGGGTAGAGTGGGACCTTCTCATCTATTTCTCACAATAATGTTTGTTTCTGAACAGCACATGATGATTATTTAAAGGTTGCACTTGTGCTTTCGAGAAGCAATTATGATTGTATAATGTAATTATAAACACGTTATTGAAAAAAGATATTATTTGTTATTGTAAATTTTTTTGTATTTAAATTTGAAACTTAAGGAATAGCCCCGTCCTACCCTAATGATTATATCATTACGTTGTGATGATACTAGTATTATGTTGGCTTATATGAACAAATTTATTGTCAGGTACACAATTCAAAGCCATGTATCTGCCATGGGTCCTATTTGGATTTAATCTGATTATTTCTGGTGGCGGAATGATGGAATTGTTTGGGATTCTAGTAGGACATCTGTACGTCTTCTTGAAATTCAAGTATCCCCAGGAACTTGGTGGTCCAGAATTACTCAATACTCCTAGATTACTTGAAAGTTATTTTCCACCTCAAAGAAGTGGAATTCGATCGTTTGGGAATGTACCTGCACCTAGACCTACGGGGGAACAGAATCAAGGAAGAAATATATTTGGAGGACATAATTGGGGAAGAGGTCACGTATTGGGACAATAATTGAAAGAAGAAACTTATAATTTAATAAAAATTAATTATTTTTATTATATTTGTTTTGCTGTTTACAATAATATACTAGAACAGTTATTTCTATATTATCAATTCTTCCAAATATCTTTTTGTGAATTTTTATTTAATGTTCGTAATTCAATCATAATTAATTTTATAATAATATTATGAATTTAAGATGTGCATTTTGATGCAATTTAATAATAAATATGCATATTATAAATTTGTAAAACTAAAAAGATCTTAAATTTCATATAATATTTGCACTGTGTAAATACATATTATTGATTTTCTCTCTTTCTCTCATACACAAATATTGATTATAAAATATAAGGATAAGAATTATAATTTAATTTTTTCATAGATCTTATACACATTGATGCTGTTGAATAAAAAGACAGTATATGCGTTGTATTTTCTATCCTTCATTGTACAAAATGTACGACACATACTCGAAATGAGTCAAAATGACATCTGAGAAATAATCAATTTCAAATATATGTCACACAGTGATATTTTAACTGATATATTATAATTGACAAAGTTCTGCAAAAATTATAAAGACGATGTGCTATATTGGAGGAAGAATGACAATATTTCCCTTCATTCGTGAGGACTAATAAACAATTATATTTAATGTAATAAAACAATTTAAGTTTGCATAGTAGTTACATTCTACATAAAAGAACAGAAGATACTGTACTTTCACGCTCTGTTAACTCAGTCCGATTATAGCCACAAGGCATATCCATGTTTACAAGATCAATGAAATTTTTATAGACCTTTCATTTAATCGTTAATTACATTCTTGATGAAATATATTTATCAGTAAGTTTGTAAATATTTTCTGCACATTTTTATATTTAATGGTAAAGGAGAAGTGAAGGAACTAAAGGAAAAAAGTATGTAATCTACTGATGAATATTTTAACCACACAAATGTTAAAAATTCGCATATATTGATATTATTATATATTGTATAAATCCCAATAATAAGATATTCTGAAAAAATTAATCAATTTTCTAACGTCTTGTTTGATGTGTAAAGAATGATTTGTAAATCACATTTATTTTAAAGCAGAATTTCGATGCTCAATTTAATAATTATTTATGTAATATATATATATATACATATACATATAAATGTGTGCACATAAAATTGGATAAAATAACAAGCATATGGCTAATTAAGTAAAAAATTACAACACATTTAACTTCGTTTTAAGTATTTTTATTTATCGGCACCTTACAAAATCTGTAAAAACATAAAATACAAGATACTCAGTAAAATCATATTTTTCTATTGTCGAAAAAAAAACTACTAGAATATTTTTTATTGAGGTTGTCTCTTCCTCAATGGCTAAATGCCTGTTAGCACAACACATCATTAGATGTAGTCAGTGTTAAACAGGTGGATGGGATGCCAACCCCTACCAAGAGCTCAAAGTTAACACTTTTCATTGTGACTATTATATATATTATTTAAAACTAAAGTTAATAAATAATTTCAAGATTGTATTCATAATAAATCGAATATAATTAAATGACAACTATACATATATACACACACACATACATATAGGTATATGTTCATATACATGTATGTACTTTATGTGTATATTATATATACATGCGTGTGATGTGTCCTTGGACTTTGAAGGCAATAAATACTAGCAGACAGTGATTTGTTTTACCGTCTAGTTCATTCGTTAAGCAGAGAAAGTGTCTTGATTGAAAAATTCATCTAGTAAAAAATAACGTGCAGCGATACATTTTCTAATCGCTGAACAACGTGTCGTAATGTTTTCTACCTGTTAAAGACACTATGTAAATCGACATTCATTTCTTTTTCTACAAAGTATCTTCATCATACACGGCAATCATTCTATGAATATTGATCGATATAATGCCTTCAACCGTTAGAAAATATATCACTGTACGTTGTCCTTTATCAGATGAAAGTTTCTCCGTTTAATAAATGAACAATGTATGGTAAAGAATTAACTATTCTCATTATCAACACATGTCCAAGGATACGTGACATTACATGTACAAATAACATTGCGTAACCAAAACGCGCGCGTGTGTCAAAATTTTGTTGTCAACAATAAAAAGAGTGAACTATGAGCTCAATACCTACCAACAATTATTCTTCCGGGACTTCCAATTCTCCAGCATTAATGTCGTCTATAAGGTCATGAGGTGGTCTGCCTTCCACAGTACATCCTACTGACTGGCACGTACCCAAGATCTCTTTAACGGTACCACCGAGTGTTCGTGACATCGATCTTGATCTCATAGCACGTGCGATAGCAACAATATCATCAAACGTTAGATTACCACTATGTTTAATATTTTTTTGCCTTTTACGGTCTCTGGGTGGCTCTTTCAGAGCTTTAATTATCAACGATGCAGCACTTGGTACAACTGAGATTGTAGCCTGTCTGTTCTGAATAGTAAGCTGAACAGTGATCTTCAAACCTTTCCAATCACTGGTAGCCTTGGCAATGTCATCTCCAACTTTTTTGGGAGACTAAAATATGAATATTATTAATTATTAATACATTATATATATATATATATATATGTATATATATTATTAAGATGTATTATCATAAAGAAAATTAGTTTCTATTGAAGGTATAATAAATTTTTTTCAGTAATTGTAGAAAATGTGTTAATTTTAAATTGATGAAAAAGTGTATAATTAATACATACAGTATTTTGGTAGTGAAAAAACATTGTATGTATATTTATATATAAAAGTTATTTATTTTAATCTTAACAAATAAATATTTTTTAAAATATGAATGTATAAAATCCAGACAAAAGTGGAATGATTTTAAGGGGGACATATTTTAATCACGCTATATTTTTTGTAAATAGAGGTGCCAAGAAGATATGAAGACTTGAAAACTGTATATAATATAATAACAAATCTTACAAAATCAGTTCCTATTAAAAAGTACAATTTTACTTTCATTTCTAAAAGAATCAAAACAGATCTTTGAATTAAAAAAAAATATACACACACACACACACACACACACAACACAAATAATTACTCCATATTAATTGTCTAATTGTTTAGATATTAAGAAACAATCCTAATTTGCCAAAGCAAATGAAAATTTATCACTTATTTGCTTTGGTGAATTAAGATTGTCTATTAATATTTAAACAATTATACAATTAATATGAAGTAATTATTTATGTTATCTCATATATTTTTTTATTTTAAAGATGTTTTTATTCTTTTAGAAATAATAAAACTATACATTCTAATAGAAACAGATCTTATATTTGTCCTATAATGTATACAGGTTTTAAATCTGGATTTATTGTAAAATTACAATTTTAATTCAAAATTTATTATTATTTATTATAACAAAATTTACAAGAATTATTAAGAAATAAAATTGAGCGTCTCACATAAATAAATTATTACATCTTTCTAATCTAGAGACACAGAGTAGTTATTTTGGCACTAAGCATGGTAGAAGATACAGAAGTTTTAGTTAGAAATTTTTTTTTCAATCAAACTTACCAAACCGAGAGGACCGATTTTAGGAGCAAGGGACGAAGTAGCTCCTACTTCACCACCAACGCATCGCAGAAATACTGTATGAAAAATATAAGCAATTTAGCAATTTTTCTTTTTCCAAGGTTATGAATTTTTTAGAAATTTTCATTTCTACAAAAAAATATAAATAAAATACCTTTCTTTATTTCATTTGGATCAAATTTAGGAGGCATTTTGGCAATTTCTTTCGATGATTTTTATTAAAAAACTTAGATAAAATTCGATAACGAGAAAACCACGCTTCTCAACTCCACGTTTTACAACGGAAAAGACAAAATGGAATGAAATGAACGATCAGCTATGAACACAGTATATACAGTAGCGCAACTCTCATAGCCCTTCTAGGCTGCGTTCAGAAATATCACCCGAGTGCCCCCGCGTATCGTATTATCTTTGTTGTTCACTCAGTGTTAAACAAGGATAAGAATACACGGAGACACCCGGGTGATATTTTTGAACGCAGCCCTACAATAAAGCGGGGAGCACAGACTCTTGCATAACGCATAACACATGAGGCATAAGAAATTGAACCAACCAGAGTTCTCTATTACATGGAAGGGAAAGAAACGGAGAACTTCGATTGGTACATATTCTTATGCATTACGTGTTATGCGTTATGCAAGAGTCTGTGCTCCCCGCTTAAGCCGCAAGTCAGGGACTCTATTCGAAAAGAAACGTATACGAAGTCTAGGGAAATACTATAGTATACGTAACGTATACTGTAGCATTTCCCTAGACTTTCGTATACGTTTCTTTTCAAGAATAGAGCCCCTGCTTCCGATACCTTAGGCCAGGGTATCAATCATGAAACTTTATCCCTAGGATGAAAAGTGAAAAATAAAAAATTTCTCCATTAACTTCAATGGTTAAAATTTTCACTTTTTACTTTCCGTCCTAGGGATAAAGTTTCATGATTGATACCCAGTATTTATAGACCCTCTTTACACCGTTAAATCGATTGGTACGCGTATTAAGTTGGTGCAGACCAAAGCCATAGAGAATGGACTGCGCGATTCGTATATATGGTCGACAATAATGAGAGAGAGGGACCGCGGGAGATCGGGGAGATGGCCAACCTCTCTCTTATCACACGATTGAATGGAAAGAGATAGAAATGGCCGTCTGCCACGGTCCCTCTCTCTCATCCCTATCGACCATTTTGACACACGGATCGCGCAGTCCATTTTCTATGGCCTAGTTTACATCGAGGGTTCGATCCGAGTCGGAACGTAAGAACCAACCAACTACAGTCGAGCATTCCCTTGTCATTCGACTGTAACAGGGGAATGCTCGACTGCAGTTGATTGATTCTTGCATTCTGACTCGGATCGAACTGTCAGTGTAAACTAGGCCTATGTCTTTGAGTGCATCCAGATGCGCAATCGCTCCCCAAGTGTTCAAGGAGCTTTCTCATCCGATTGGTCTATATTTGAAGATCTAACAATATATGTCAATCAGATGAAAGAGTTCACTGTATGCTCAGAGATGCATCCATTGAATTTAGTTAATTAGCCAGCAATTCAGAGAAATCAGTTGCGCTACATTTGAGGCTTATTAAATGGAAATTAGATTATAATTTACAAACACAAATGTTATTGAAAATTTTTAATAAACATTGTTTTTAAATATTAATGTCGTCATTAAAAGTACATTCTAATATTTATTTCGAATATTGAAATAAGTTACTTTATAATTCACGTTACTTATATTACAGATTTTCAGTATTGGATGTGACAATCGGAATGCAATCCAACACATAAAATAGAAAATATTTTTTGATATTTAAATTTCTATTATAAAATATTTTTAACCAATTAAAAATAATGCGATCTATTGAATAGTTATTAAGGGATTAAAGTAACGATAAAAATAACGACTAAATTTTACTGTTACTATAAAATATATAACAATCATTACCATTACAAACAAAAAAAAATAACGATTGTTATCGAAAAAAACGTCGAAAACGGTGTAACAGCTTTACAAGCGCTTAATTTTTCAATCTTGATAAAAAATTATTGGTTTTCTATAGCTGAAAACTAACATATACTTTTGGAATGAGATAGGTACGAGTATATATTTGTTATTTGGCAAAAGCGAGAAGGTTCTAGTGCAGTTTAGTGCATGAATAAAAAAATCTCAAATGTGTGCAAATTACGTTCAATTAGTAAAAGACGATGCCCTGGTGTTTAGCTGTCACGCTAACATCTCTTTGATTAAGAGAAATATGGTATAGGACTTTTCTATACTCAGTTATTTGGTCTACTTATTTAGTTTATTTAATCCACTCTGTCTTCTCTCTCTTCTCTCTCTCTCTCTGCACAAGAGCGTTTTCAATAATTATCAGACGCCCTGTATATATAACGTGCGTATGACTTATTTTAATTCTATAATCACAGTTGCATTGAAAGCAGAAATTAAATTATAAAGTCCTCATATATAAGTACATAGTAACAAAAATCTTATTTATCTCAAAATTCTTTAGAAACTCAAGAAGTATTTTGCTATGTATTATCGGTTAAATTCAGTGGGAAATTTGATGTATCAATGAGAAGTTCTTCGTTTATGTTCTGCTGTTTTTCTTCCGATTCATACTCTTCGATGTCTTCACTTAAATCCGTTAAAGTTTGCGGCCCGGTAGATTTGTATTGAAATGCGGAATGTGACAAATCGACTTCAACTGGGAATAATGTTACTGTCGATAATAAATCCTGTGTATTGGCATAATACTTGGCTAGACCTGCTGCAAACTTGTGCAACTGCCACACAACGTCCTGAACGTGTTTATTGTCCAACAGTTCAAGCTTTACTAGCACGTCTGAGCGAAGCTTTGCAAATCTTGCACGAGCTTCTTGCCGACATCTTAGTATCAGACGATATTCGTAATTGCCTGTTTCAACGCGATAAAGAGGCTCTTGCAGAGCGACACAGCTTTGCTCTTCGTCGTCTAATTCTTTTACTTTTAAACAATAAGATAAATATTCAAATTTTGCATCGGCATACTTGCTAATGGTTAACCGTGTATCTGGTATGGCTTTGTTAAGATATGTTCCCAAGTCACTTAATATTGGTTTCAGAGTTTTTAACATTATCATCCCAAACTTTTCCATTTGCCTATGCTGCTCTCCAAATTGTCTAAAGGCTTCACTGGCACGTGGCTGCGGTTCTCGAACACCTATGGCAGCAAAAGCATCCCCGAATACTGAAAAAAAAAAAAACATTTGAGTAAATACCGTGTAATAATTTTGTGCAGCTTCTGACAATACCTATTCAAAACTTTTGTACCTTTATAAATTTGTATCAGATCGAAAAAAGCATGTAATGTAGCTTTAGCATGCGTAACGAGACCTCTATAGAAATTTTCCGTGCGCTTCAACATCATCAACCTTTGAACAAGAGCATCATTACAAAGGATAGCTCGCGATAGTCCAAGTGCGTCAGCTGTAGTACTACCCATTCCTTCAACTAATCTATGCTTTACCTACAAATTTGAAAATTTAATTATTATATAATTTCAGCAGAATAAAAGTTGTTATAATGTAATCCTATACAGAATGTTTCCTCAAATTCAAACATTTAAAATATCTTTATTGTCCTTAATACAACAAAATATAAAAAGAAAAAATTATTCATTTTGAAAGGACAAATATTGTAAGATAAGCAAAATATTTTTCGTAAGTCATATTTTTTGAGATATCAAGATTATCGCCCTTTTTTAAATAAAAATGTACGATTTTCATATATATATACAATTCCTTTAATTTAATCTACATATCTCTTTTTGTATATAGAATAATTAGAGAAATTATCAAGATCTTCGTCATTTTTTAAGATAAAATTATGATTTTTTATATATGTAAAAAAACTATATAATTTTATTTCTTAAAATGACAATCTTGATATCTAAAAAAATATGACCTTAGAAAAATTCTTTGCTTATCAACATAATATTTATTCTTTCGAACATACAATTTTACTTTTAATATTTTGTTGTATCATTAAAACCAACCAGAGATATTTTAAATGCTCGAGTTAGAGAAACTACCTTGTGTATATATATATATATATATATATACCTTTTTTAAAGCAATGTCGAGTGTACGACCTTGTTTTGGATCAGCATGTAACTTGTTGTAATTAATGCTGACTTGCGAATCGCAGGATTGTATCATTTTTGCAACTTCCACTTTAGTTTTACCCTTTACTGATGCTCCATTCACTGCCACAAGTTCGTCCCCTGCTTGAAGGGTACCATCTACAGCAACAGGTGTATTGTCGAAAATTTGTACAATATAAAGACATGGGCAAAGTGGTGCACCACCGCCAATGCTTATACCGATTAGATTACTAGTATCCTTCTGTATTATAACATTCCCAGATGTAATTGTCATGCCCCTGAAATGTAAAGAAAATTTATAAAAAAATATATATAATATGATCTTTATAAGTAAATATATTCCACTCTAAATCTTTTAGAAAAAATTATTAAATATACAAAAATAGACTTCATAATAGACACTTCTTGTACTTAATTTATTCATATGAGCAGTCCTGTCTAATCAATATTGAAAAATATTTCAGGTTTTATAAAATTCAAATAGATTCATAATTAAACATTAAATAAGTAACGCACATAGGGTATAATGTATATTAAATTAATATGAAATTAAATGTTGACCTCAAATGACAAAATTTCATGTTATTCATTTTATACGTACATAACTAATATATACACATATAAAAAGTTATATAAATAATATATAACTAAATATATATAATAAAAATAGTTAAATTGATTACATAAATAATGTATAGGTTTTGTACATACAAAAAATATAATACAGAAAATATAAAAAATTTGTTTCTTCTGTTTTTTTATTACTTTTATTAAATAAAATATTAAAAATCATATTCAAAGACACTGTAAATTTATTAACATATAAGCTTTAAGTTATATAAATATTTAATAATATCAATTTCATGCTATGGATAATTTTAAGTGCTTTTAAATTTAGAAAAATACCAATTATCATACGTATTCGATAAAAATCTTTTACTGAATTAAATTAATGGAAAAAATATTTTATGGTTTCAAAATCAAACATAAATCAAATATAAACTGTCTGTATGAGCTTCCATGGTTGTATGTCAATAATTATAAGGCAATAAAATATAATTTGCAAACAATTTAAATGTACTTACCAACAATTTTCATTGGTAAGTACATTCCAATAATTTAAATCTAAATTATTAGAAAAATTATATCTCTTATCACCTTACAATATATTATAAATGTACTAAAAACCATGAAGATTCATATTAAGAAATTCATTTATATTTGGTTTTTGACTGAGTTCCCTGCAATATTAATATAATAAATTGATAATATAAATGTTTTTTTCATGATATAAAATGTTTAATAACAAAACTTACAGGTTGATGAGTTGTGGCTGTATATACTGATCTTGCGTGACCAGTTCTATATCTGGTCTAAATCCCAATAAGCAGTGTAAAAGGAAAACTTTGAATTTGATACGCAAAAAGACAAGAATATAAAAATATCAATATAATCCAATATAAAAATAATATAAAAACAGTGCGTACATGCGATCTTCCATCATAGCCAGCTGGTGCATTTCCATGCTAACCGATGGTATGGTGGTCAGAGAGATAAAAGCTTTATCCAAAGTTGATATGTGTACAAACTTTGAAGCATACTAGTATTTGTAAACGTGGTTGGAATAATTGAATCGTTTGTTAAACTTTCCCACCACACTGTGACATTCAGGCATGCATTTTACGACCAAAAGAAAGCATATTAAGGCTGTAATATAGCATAACACGAATGTAGTATAATAAATTATAACTAATAAACATTAATATCCACGATTTTCTACATAACTAACATTTTATCCTCTTCAAAGAAGAAATCATCTTCAAAGTCCATGCCCAGGCCAGTCATATTCGCTAATATCTGAAATATCGACGATTGTTATTTATACGTATCATTCTTTTTTCAATCTCTAGCTCAGTGTAAATGTAATGGGGATTATACAATGACTCCTTTTGCACCGTTAAATCGCTTAGTACACACATCAAATTGGTGCGAACTAATGACCTAGTTTACATCGTACACTTAATACGGGTACTAGTAGTAGTAGTAACTTTCTATTGAATTATCTTAATGTCGGCGATACGTGTAAACATATATATGATATGAATATTTGATTAATCATTTTGATACGTACTGTATGTATCAATTTGAGGTAATTATACACTTCCGCTAAAGCAGCTCCAAAATTATCAATAAAATTAAGCTTATTCGATAAGTTTTTACATGAAACGAAAGAATCTGGCAGTAACAAGCGTTGTTCTGCCCCGAGAACGGAGATGGGAGATATTAAGCGTTAAGTACAATGACTATCGAGGTTAGGAAATTTGTCATACCTGCGAAATACTGCGATGTGAACGCCGAACGTGTACTGCAGTTGCAGTCACATTTTCATGTTCTATTGTTGGATTCAGGGTGCTGTCCCATGATACGGAAATTACACCGCAACTGGATCCGATTTGCGTCGTACGACGCTCTGCAACCAATCAGAAAACAGGATTCCGATGATACGAAGCAAAATCCATCGGAATCCTGTTTTCTGATTGGTTGAAAAGTGTCGGATGCAGTGTGAATCCAGCAATATGGCCACATGTGCATGCGTTTTTAACATTTTTCGCTACCTTGTCATCGAGTATCATTTTAGGGCCTGAGCACAATAGAGGAACAGGAATTAGATATTAAGATTTTAACCTATTAAAAACTGATTACATCGGAATTACACGGTTTCTGATGGGTTGAAATCTTAAGATCTAATTCTTGTTTCTCTATTGTGCGCAGGCCCTTAGACTCACCAAGAGTAATAAAAAATTATTTTAATAAAAGACTACGAGTCACACTAAAATAGAATAATGATAATAGGATACTGAAAAATATCTTTAACAAAGTTTTCTAAATTTGTTTTATTACTTTTAATAGAACAGTTTTTGCCGGTATTTTCCGCGCCAAAATCTGTAAATATTGATTTTTACCACCATAGACTTTATAAAAAAAAAAATATATATGAAATTTTACTAACCCTGAAAGAAAATCATAACAAATATTCAGTGATTAATATAGCATGTATTAGCTACAGAGTATACATGATAACAATATTTAAAAAATGAGAATACAGTAAAAATTAATCATCCTATTCGATCGATATAACTAGTTCTATCTTAATCACAATCTATTATTTAATTACAGGTCTATTCGACTAGGATCAGGGATCGTGTTGGTCCATTCCTTTTATGTACAGTTACATTGTACATATAATGTAAATAATCAAACATTTTGATAAAAAAAAAAAACGTATACTTTTTTCCCAACCATAGAAAAGCGATCACGAGTAATAAGAGTTAGTTCTACTTTTCTTTCTTTTATTTGTATATGCATAATGTATGAAATAGTTAATGAAACATGCATAAAACATGTTTGATGTTTCTCTATATAGGATGAAAATATATTTCGTGATTCTGTTCTCTATGTATGTATATGTACACACGCATGCATGCGTACACACATACACACAGGATACATTTTAATCAATCAGGCAAATATTTTGAAAATATGCAATTTTATCAAAAATGGTTTTTGGAATATTACAACTTTTACTTGGAATGTTCTTTGATTGCATATTCTCAAAATATTTTATAATATAGGGTGTAACAAGCAACTATCAGGCTAGTTTTTTAAAAAAAGTGCCTTTTCTTGAAAAATGTTTCATACAAAAATTATAGGATTTTAAGTAGCGCACATTAGATAATAATATTAGTGTAATCTTGAATAGCGTTAAAAAGTAACAAGATAAAAATTACCTTGTAATGTTGCTTTGAATATTTTAACGAAAATCCCTAATTTTATTGTGTATTTTTATAGCTGATCTCGAGAGCTTTTCAAGGCACTTATAATAAAGATATTTTTCATAAAGTATTTTCTGAGTGATGAAACTGTTTCTATTAAAAAATTTCAAACTGATTTTTACGTTACATTGACAATGCAATCTAAGATTATATTAACATTACTATTTAATGCAACACTTAAAAGCTTACAATTTTGTCTGAAATATTCTTTCAAGAAAATGCAATTTTTCAAAAAACCAGATTGGTACGGTTACTTTGTTATATCTTGTATATATCAGAATTCTGTTTTTTGTACCGTATATTCAACAGAGTGAACTATAATTCTATTATATTTTATTCTCATTTTATCTGCTGATCAATAATATGTGCTAATAAATTCAGTCGATCTTTTATATAACATTTAATACAACTATTCCGTCGTTAAAAGAACCTGCTTTTGTCGGCGGATTTATTTTTAATAGACCGTCTTATTTAACAGTAACTATGTGTGCCGCTATTTGGATAATTACGAGGGGCATCTCAAAAGTAATAGCGAATTTGATTGGACGTACTAATGCGCACTAATGCATATTAAAGTTGTACAATGATTTAATTTGTGTAAAAGTAAAATGCAAATATTTCGAATTATAAAATACAGATTTTAATTAACACAAAAACATGTATTAAAGACTTCATGGTTTAATCCGCTTTTATATTTATATTAACATACATTTTTACGTCAATTTACGTACGACAGAAGTTTTACAGTGCACCAGTGTGCATTGAGTGTATCCAGTTAAACTTGCTACAAGTTTCCTTATCATGGAAAAAAAAACCGGTTACGCGAGTATGAAACGAAAGATCTTGATTATTCCTTTCATGAAATTACTTCTTCACAACAACAGACAAATGAAGTTAAAGTGGAACCGAAAAATTTTAAGAATAAGGCTTATGGTTCCTCTCGTATTATAATATCAGAGAAGGCTGTTTCATGAGTTCATCCTTTATTCCGATTCCGGAAGAAATCCAATGCTTATTACAGTTAGGAAAACAATTTTCATTACCTGATTATGATCGCAGAGATGTTGTTCGAGTTCATAAAAAATATTGAAAACAATATAAAAATAAATAAATTCAGTTCTGAACCAAAGTCTACAAATAGAAATTTATCTATCCTGATTTTGAAAATTTTTTTGTCCTTCAGACCTCAGAAAGTTGAAGTTAATAATAAATTAGCTTATCTAGTTAAATCTACGAAACAATTATATATCAAAGAAGAATCCGTGTGTTGTATTCACAAAAGCTAATGAAGGCAACATCACGGTAGTCTTAGATAATAATGAATACAAATAAAAAATTATGCAAATGCTTATTAGAAATTGTTAAAAGTGCATAAAGACAGATAATTGTATTATTACATAGATATGCGTATTTATAGGCTTGTTATAGACTTTGATTAAGATAACTTAAAATTGAGAATACCATTAATTCTATGCATGAAGCTTCACTTATTAATTATATGGCGTGTATCATTTGTCGAAAAAAAATTATATTTAGAAAAAGTTTATTTAAAACATTGCTGTATTTTTACTTAATTCAACAAAATTTTTGCTTAACTTACTGACAAAAAGATACTGAGGTTTTATGACCTCTTTGAAATAATTTGTTCAAAACAATATTGCAATTGTTTCGAAACATATCTCACTGTAAGAAGTTATCTAGTCAGAAAGTAAAAAAAAACTTTTTTTAGTTAATATAAAAAAAAGTAGAAATTGGGTACAATTTTACATAAAAAATATTAATATTGCAACACTTTTGATCTGAGGTAATTTCAAGATTAATTTTTCTTAAACCGCGCGAATTATAATTTTTTAAGTCCTATGTTTATGTGCTTTCTCAGATTAATAATTAAGATACAGATTAATCTTGATATGACTTTGAGAATACCAATCAAATTGAGATTATTATTTTGTCTTCTTCAAAACAAAATAATTTTTATTTAAAACATTTTTTGTTAAAATAATGTAAGAAGTAAGATATTTTAGCCATCTTATATAGGATCAATTAATTCTCGTGACAACGACCGTATGTGGATAGAGCGGACTTAGTCGAAAAGTTCTGTATTATTTTGCAATTTTCGCACAATACTTAATAAAATATTAATTTCTAAAGATCGTCGGAAAATCAAATTTCCTAGGAAAATACCCAGCAAACTCTAAATATTCTTGAAATATTCATAAAATGTTGCTGAAATCCCCAAAAAATATTCCAAGAATATTTCAAAATATTCCCGAATATTTACGTAAAAGAAACATTCAAATGTCGGTTAAAAATTTTATTTGTATATCGTTACTTATTCCGAGAATGTTCCATGTATATTCCGCAAAATTTTAATTTTTCCAAAAATTCCATGTCAAGTCGTCCGTGAATCAGTTTTTAAACTAAATTTTACTTTGGAAAATACATTTAATGTGACTTTCTCCAGCCGGATAGCCAAACTATATATATAAAGAAGCGGCTGAATACTGGATAATTGTCGGATATCCGTTGCATTTCTATTAACTATTATTACTATTATCCCTATTAACTATTACTATTATTATTATACGAAAATTGCAAAATGGTACAGGACTTTTCAAATCAGTTTAATCCGTTCTACTTGCATACAAGCGCTGTGTCAAAAAATTTGGGATACCATGTATATGTATATATGTATGCGCGCGCGCGCGCGCACATACACATTTTAATAGCGATTTTTTTTAATTTTTTAATTCTCCATTATCATCACGTTGTGCTTCTGGTTCTGACAATGGCAACCATTGTGCCGAAGCACCTTTTCCAGATAATACACGTTGAAACAACTCTTTTTGACACGAGCCGGATACTTCGCACTTACCTAAGAGATTACCATTCGCTCGCAGTACAGAAAATAGTAAGACACACTTCGGTAATATGTCGCTATTAACATCAAAGGTAAGAATATCATTCCAGACGGGAATAGTAGCCTCATGTTGTATACTCGATTTTTTCTTCTTAAGATTTTTACCATCTTGCATAAGTGATACCTAAACAATGTTCATCTTAAGTAAGAAAATTTTAGGACAAGTATCATACATATACATACCTTCACATATGAATTAGCGTTTGCGGGATCATCGAGAATGGGTAAATTTCTCGCCCTGACAATAATAATTGTCAGTTTCTCTATAGACACCTGATATGAAATAGAGACCATTAATTCACCCAGAGGTGGCGCTCTAAATCCACCCTCCACTCCATATCGCAAAACTGGTTGTACGATAGTGATCAAATTTGTACCGAGATCCGGCACGGAAGAAAGAGGAAGTTGTACATAGCCTAAACCACGATGTCTCGTAAACGCATCAAAATCATAGAGCAGGATTTCTAATGTTCTTCCAGCCAATGATGATACAGGCGTTATTTCAAAAACGAAATCTTCGTCGAATACTACAAAAAGATATTAGATATATAAAATATTTTAATGCTTTAAAGAGAATTGAGTCATTTTGCGATAATCCTGTAAAAATAACAGGAGGAAGACATTTACCAGGATTCAAAGTACGCCTGTGTATTGTAGTTTGCCACACATTGTTACGATCAGGTAACAAACGTATCTTGGCGTAAGGATCTGCGATGCCGCTCAATTCTCGAGCACGAAGATCATGTGCCTTTATAAAACGAAAAGAAATATAATTATTCCGATCTATATATTCAACGGTAATACTTAATGTGCATGAGAAGTAGATATAAAAAACGTATGAAAAATTATACCTCGATAAGTTTCACGGTAAGTATTCCAGCGTTAGTATCATACATCAATCCTAACTTTAATTCACCCCTAATTTCATCGGACGAAGAAGTTGAAGAGGAAGATGACAACTGTAGTACAAAATTATAATTACCTGTAGTAGTAATGCAATTATTGGTAAATGAAAAATTTAATGAAAATATAAACCTTGTTTCGTGAAGCTGACTCGATCTCGACACTATTCAATCTGGAGTGAGACCCATCCATGCTCCGTGGCGGTCTGACGATTATCATGCGTTTCTCAGATGCAATCAATGTGCCGTCCGGAATAGGCGGTGCAAGTGGACTCATTGGAGATGGGGAAATATCATCCGATTCTGAGAGATGTTGTATAACTGCGGAAGAAATTTTCAGATACACAAGATGGTTCACGTAACACGAAAATCGCAAATAATTAAAATAAGCTCTTTAATTGTTTCAAATAAAAGTCGTGTAGTTTGTGGGAGAAATAAAATGGTGTAGCATGTTCGAAAGATATTTCCAATTCAACTTTTTTTTCAAATGTCAGTCCCTACTTTCTTTTATAAATTCTTAAAGCTACTGAGTTTACAGTGTTTTCAAAACATTTAGCCAATTTAGCAAAAAAACCATTTAAAACATCTTTATCCATTTTATACTTAAAATGGATTCGAAAAACTCCTTTTACATTTTGCATTTTGAATATACTTTTTTAAATATTTTACATTTGGTCTTTTAAATAGAATTTGAAAAGCATTTTTGGCTAGAGTTTTTCTAGTAAAAGTTAGGACACTGTCTGGTGCGCACGCGCGTCTATCATCAATAGAGAACACACGTATGAGATAAAGTGAGAAAACAACAAACTACAATAAGCTATTTTACTCTATCTTACTATCGCTTTCGTTTCCTGAATATGGCGGAACCAATAAAAAAATCATCACTCGGTGACTTTACTCTTACTAGAGTAAATAGCTCTGGCTGATTCTTACAGTATGTCTCAGGTCTCAGCCTGATATTTCATGTATCATACAATAAGGCTTTTCAAACCTGTTGATTGGCTGTAGGACAGAAAGGCTGTCTCGGATCTATTTGTCCTACAGCGAATCATAATTTGTCTATTCTTCAGTTTGCGAAACTCTTTTTTGTAACTCTTTAATACAATTTTTAAAACACACGTATATACCTACCTCTTCTGGGAGAGTCACTGGCAATGCTATCAAATACGTGATCAGATTGCCATTCATCATCATCTGAATGACTATCATTACGTTTGATAATTTTATTATCCCGCGAAAGCGCGACACCAGCTAAAACATTCTTCGATGACTTAGCTGCCTCCTCGGCTCTATCCAACAAATCTTTTTCAAACCTGAAAAAAATTTTACTATTTATTCATTTTTCCGAATCTTTGAAACATTTTTCCATATCTTTCGTATTTTTCGAGATATTTGCCTGGGGCTATTAAAATGGGGGACACCTATTTTATGTTACACTCTAACAGAAAGAAAATACAAAGTTACATGCCAGTTGAGTGGTCCTCCAACCGAAGTAAGCAATCGGCGGCGACGTGCACAAATGGTATAGACAATCACTGCAGAGAGTGCCCCGGTAGCAGCTCCAACTGTGCTTAGAACTGCAACCACTCCGGCACCGTGAACATCCATTTTAATTATGAACCTATATTTATGAGACATTACAATCAAATTTGATTTTTCACAAGAAGTGATCTGTGACACCATAATTTGTGATGTATTGTCGTGTATAGATACATGATACTATTAAATAATCAAATTTGTATACAAAGTGGTGCTCCACCAACTTCTAAAATGTGTTCTAAAAATCATTTTAAGCAAAAAAGTTCATATACACTATAAATTAATTTGGCTCAATTTGAGATGAAGAATTTAATTATTGTCAGTATCAGTAATGCAAGTTTAACTCAGAACAAAATATATAATTTTTCGTAAACTATAGATTTTTCAATACCTCTTTTTTAATATTTTTTAAATGCAAAATAATTAGAAGAATTGTGTTAAGTATGCAAACAAGTTTATATAACTGCAACTTTATCTTAAAAAATAGCAATAACCTTGGAAAATAAATTTTTACGAAAATTGATTTTACTATTACTTGTCCCTTTCAAATCATACAACTTTTGTTCCAAACATTTTTTTTCATAAATTTAGCTATTTCTATGTCATTTCGTTTAATTAATAAGTTTCAGTTATTATTAATTAAAATATAATATTCTGCGTGCATGCACACGCACACGCAGTACTTTCTTTGCACGTGTATTCTAGTACATGCCCTTTAATACATATGTTTCGCTTTTTCTTTTTTCTTTTTCCTTCTTTCCGCCCCC
>NW_017296201.1:530828-604629 GCF_001594075.2 Trachymyrmex cornetzi
CTCTCTCTGTGTGTGCGTGTGTAAATGTGTGAGCGTGTATATATATCTACATATATCCTAATGAAAGACGGCATTATGCGGCCTGAAAAATTTTGCCTATACATAAAAATAGCCTTCAGTTTAAGAAAGGTTGCGCACATTGCATATTCAAAATCCCAAAATCGATAGTAATTTTAACAATTTTTTTATAATACGTAAGACTATAATTAGAAGAGAAAGAGTAACTATAATTAAGTCACACTTAATAAATGGTGTATATAAGCGGATTTGTAAAAAAAATCGCCTGTAATCCGCGTCATTACATTTGTACACACAAAAACGAATTCTTTAATTTACAATACTTGTAAGAAGCACGAAAATGCGCTCTTCTGGAAATGATATAGATGTATATGTATCGCAGATTGAACATATGGTAAGACGTGTTGAATACACTCACCCCTATCCGTGCGGCATTACATTATGCTTTAACCAAAACACGCAGCGAATTAACCCCGGAGAGATAAGTCACAATGAGACTGAGGCAGATCAACAAACGATGAATAATTTGTCAATGCATGTTAATACAACGTCTCCCTCACGATTTATCTCACTGTATACGTGCGTACATTATCCACCCCGTAAACTCACCCCAACTCACCCTCAAGGAGTGCATTCGTACGCATGCGCTGGCATTCGGAATATTCAGATCCTCATCTTGCGAAGGATCATCGAGCGACCTTGAACTCAACTGTTGCAAAATAGATCAGTAAGCGCTCGCTGTTATTGGTGTATTCTTTTAAATCATCCAATAGCAGCGACCGCCCACGGATCTGCTCCGCTACAGTCGAGTCTGCTGAACGCGACCATTCGTACATACGTACTACGTTTAAATTCAGGGGCTCTATTCTTGAAAAGAAATGTATACGAAAGTCTAGGGAAATACTATAGTATACGTAACGTATACTGTAGCATTTCCCTAGACTTTCGTATACGGTTCTTTTCAAGAATAGAGCCCCAGGGGCTAAAATGACTAGTTTTTTTGTTATTTAAAATCTCTTTTATTTATTATAGAAACCTGATTTTGAGGCATTAGTAAAATAAAACTTTAAATGGCTACAACAAAAAAAACTAGTTATTTTCAGGATTTGTGCCTATGGACACTTTTGATCAGTGAGTCAAGAACTATAACATATTAAAATTTCAGCCAATTTCACCGAGGGTCAAAATCCTATGATTTTGTGCGGGGTCCTTTGTAGCCCGAGTTTTATAGGATATCTTATTTTAAATAATCCAATTGAACATTTTGAAAAGAAATGCGGCAAATAAAGACATACCAGACAAAAATTTGGATTTTTTGGAGGGAAAAAAATAATAGTAGAGCAAAGCTGAATTAATGCTACATAAATATTTTTTAAATATTTGTAAAATAATATTAAAATGCCAAAGTAACGCTCCAAGAATATTCCGATTTCTCTCGAAATATTTCCATAATGTCAAAGTAATATTCAAATGATGAAATATTCCATACACATACACTGTCGTTTATATATAACGCGCTAATCTGTTTACTCTTACAAGATTTTGTTTCCCAAAATTCCAAACATCATAGAACAGCACCCTGATTGGTCGTATTGGGCGCGTTGAAGTCAACAAAGCGGCTAAAGGTTTGTTCGCGTCGCATGCTCCAACATGCTCCAACATGCTCCAATGTGTTCCTGTTATAGCTCGGGAGGATCCCGTTTGCCTACAGTTCTGATTGTACACACAACTCGTATCAACTGGTGCCAGTAATTTTTTACTGTTTTGCCAATGAAATTATTTTATTTTTAAATTGGCCAATCAGCGATACATGTGTGCAATATGCGACGTGTGCAATCGGAGCCCTCGCAAGCATTTTTTGATTGGTCAATTAGTGAAATTCTTTCTTCTGATTGGTCAGTCAAATGCTTCCGAAGCGTTTGTAGCGCCAAGTGGACCGCACCCTAAATGCTATAGTAGACGCAAACAAACCTTAGGTCTACTCACCAAGCAATTAAACATGATTGGTTGGATCCGCAGGTAAGAACCAATTATGCTCATTCGCTTGGCAAGCGTGCCTACCGGTTTTACCATCATGAACTCGCCCATTATCTACCGGATCCTTATGCAGACACCACATGGGCGCTTTGACACCGAGCTTTGATTGATGAAAAATGGGCAATGAGAATAAAATTTACTCTCATTATTACCAGTTTTTCACAATCGGCGCTCGGTGTCTTTTACCCCTTTTACACCGAGTATTTAGTTTTGTTCGCGTTGCCCGCACTTTTTGCACTCGGTATCTTCGCTTTCTCTCATTTTAAAGCCAAATATATATCTATCTCATTTTAAGCAAAGATATTTGGGGATTTCTTGCAACGCGAACAGACCTACTCTGAGTCAATTTTGGAACATAGCCCAAGTAGTAATTTTCTATTAAATTATTTTAATTTTAGCATGTTTTTAAAGACCGATGCACTGAATTGGTACAATATACATGGAAATGATTAATTAAATACACATATCATGTATATGTTTACACGTATCGTCGAAATCGAGATAACTCAATAGAAAGTTACTAGTGTCTTCCGTATCAAGTGTATGCATGTATGTACGATATAAACTAGTGCTGACTGACTTGCGTGATTCAAGTACGTGTGCTGTATGTGCTGTAATGTCACACTAGTGAAAATATAGCTCGTATATAATTTCACATGAAGATCCGTCGGATCGTTGAGCTATTTTCAATTATGATCATCTGCAATGATTGCAGTTATACTCTCGTATGATACATAAAGAGACTACATTTGACGTATAAAAAGATGGTGACCGACCGATAGCGAGGTTTGATAACGCAGATCTTGAATATTTCCATTTGTCCTTGTCGCGATAAGATCGTCAGTCCAGTGTGTAATGAACAGCGGATCGGCGCTCAAGATATTGTGAGCGGTCGGAGACACCAATTTCGGTTCGTATTTGCTAATATTGATAGCTAACGTACAATGTTACATGTAGACGAAGTTCGCAGCTTGTGGAGTGACAGCTCGATGACTTGTGTTGTAAAGTCTTGGTGATAATCCCTTGTACATATGTACTATACCTCGTACGTAAATAATTTCAATTGGAAAAAAAATTGGTCGTAGCTGAAGTTCAGTGTAAAGTTGTCGCGTATATAGCGACGTAGTGACCGAAAAATTCTATTTCTGCATACTTTTAAATTCTTCGTTTTTATGTACTTGAGTTTGCCGAATTTGTTAAGACTAGATTAGATTGAATGTATTATATAATTATACTGAGTACATTGTTCTTCAAAATAACAAAAGCACAATTATATTTTTTCAAATGATTAATTTTTTATGCTAATATATATATATATATATGTATATATATATATATGCAGCAAATTACATGCAGATATATGTAATTATTTACCAATTGATATTATAAATATAGTTAACCTTTATAGTTCACTGTACTTCTAGAACCTATTGTGCGTACATTGCAGATATCACAAGAGAGTGAGAATATTATGAATTCTTTAAAATAGTGTCATCTTGAATTGCAATAAATTTTTTACAATGTCTCATTGCGAGGAAGATACAGCATCTCCTGGTTTTCACCAACTGAGTATTACAAGTAAGTTGTACCTATGAAATTCCAGATGAGAAAGACTAAAGAATATTTTTAACCTATATTTATTAAAATGTTCTGTTTTATCAAAAGGAATATAATTCAACCAGAATTTTTTTTTAAATTTGTTTATATCTAGAAGAATTGTACAGTGAAAAAGAAGTGGAAAGAAAAATTTATAGCATTATTATATATGTTACCGTTATTACTTTTTATTCTAAATTCTGTTCTTATATTCTTCATCATCTTCAATCAAATGTTTTCTTATCTTTATGAAATTATATTTGCTTGTTAACTGTTAACTAAATATTTTCTTTTGTTACATAATGTTTTGTTTCGTAATATTTTATTATATGTACATATCTACTTAATAAAATATAAAATAAATGTAAAATAATGATACATATTATTTACATATTTAAAATAATATATTTTATATTCAATATTTTATTTTTGTAAAATTAAAAATTATTTTATTAAATTATAAATCGATGTAGTGCAATCAATGTTGTACAATTGTTTTATTTATATTAATAATGATATTCGATTATTTCAGTTGAAGGAGCAATATTGAGAAGTTCAACCTTTTTAAAGCCTAATCCATATATAGAATTTTCAGTCGATGATAAAAGTCCTCGCAAAACAGAAGTATCAAAGTCTACATATCAACCGAAATGGAACGAAGAATTTACTATACTTGTTACACCATATTCTCAGTTGCACTTTCGATTACTTGACCATAGTACATTTCGCAAAGATACATTAATAGGGGAAAAACGAATAAACCTGTTCCAAGTGTTATCGCATTATAATGGAAAACTAGAAAATTTAGAATTAACATTTGACTTAATGAGTGAGAGCAAGCATGATTCTCAACTATGCAAAGTTGGTGAATTGATAACGGTATTTGATGGACTTAGAATTGATACCACTAATGAGATGCCAGTAAATGTTATTGAACCATCTTGCCAAATACAATCTGATGGTAAGAATAATATTACAGCGATTAATATAAAAAAAACTTTGAAAATAATATTTTAATATCTATAATAGAAGTTTGTTTAACATGTTCTATACCGTGGATTACCTGAGATCATTGGACTTATCGTTTAAGCTTGATATTTTGGTTATAAATAGGATATAAAAAAAAACATTATTCTGAAGTAATTTTTGATATACATAATTATGCTGTATGATGCAATATATTAGATTATCTTCTTTATAATCTTCTAGTACATTAAACTATCTTCTTAATAATAATTTTTGTATTTTTTCAATCATGTGAAATATATTTTATTTAATAAATAAAAACAAATCCAAACAAAAATATCAGCGTGCAACCTAAGCGGCATGGTGATGAAGTCAAATTCGGTTAAAATTAGCCTAGCATAGAACGTGTTAAAAGAAATTGAAAGAATATGTGTTGTCACAATTTTCTTTCTTTTTTTTTTCTATTCAAATTCAAGTATCTATTCAAATATTATTTTAGGTGCCACAAATGATACAATCAATAACCGAAGCATTCTCAATGGTGGAGTTCGTGCGCGCATGAGATTACATAGCTCAGAGAATCTTGCACCATCTATATATCGTGGTTTGGCGAACATTCACCTTAGTCCCAATTATAGTGGTGGAAACAGCCAAGCAAACAGCAACAAAAACATTGGACTGTCTACTACAATCTCGAATACAGATAGTACATCGAGTGGCAATGTCGGTAGTAGCGCTAATAGTAGCAGCGTTTCCTCAAGTATTTTAGTGAACGGACACGCGATTCCAATGACAGATAAATCTATAGTGTCATCAGGAAATCGGCATGCTACAGATGTACGAACTTTCGCAGGTAGATCGACTATTAAAGACCTACCGTTGGCTTCGGCCAATTTATCAGAGAGTCGAGCATGTACATGGAGCAATAACAGCAATGTAGATCAATCTGTAATGGTCAAGTCGGATTCACGTGGCCCGCCGCGATCAGAACAATCTTCCTCGATGATATCCGGGCAACAGATTTGCGCGGATGTCCGTGTAATTCCGCGACAAGATCAATCTATGCTTCCTAATACGGACAGTTCCAGTGCTTCTCAGACAGATGCGAAAGCATCGTCGCACGTGGATACATGTGGCAGCGCTAGTGCCCTACGGTTAGAGCAATCGATTGTCGCAGATGGCCGTGTAATGGCACGTTTGGAACAATTGGTGAATAATATTCCTTTGGATCCAGACGATCTGTTGTGTCAGAGACAATTGGATCAACCGGTAAATATTCGACGAACGAGTATGACAAATGAGGATCAACGTGGAATGAGACAACAATCAGAACAATCTGCAAATATTCGTGTGGCCGAGGATCTACGAGGAATAAGGCAATCCGAGCAATCCACAAATGTTCGTGAGGATTTACGTGCGACAAGACAACAGTCGGAACAATCCACAAATGTTCGCTCGCAAGAGGAGTTGCGAACTCCGCGGGTAGAACAGTCAATAAGTACAGCACCGCATCTAGATCTATGTGGAGTTTCACGTAGTCAGCAAAACGCAAGTGTCCCACTAACAGATAATCGTGCTGTAATTTTTCGATCAGAACAATCAGCAGTGATTCCTCTCTCTGATGGACGAACAATTCCTATTGTGGAACATATATCTCCTGTTGCGCTACCAGATTCTCGTTCCAGTGTACCGCGAATTCCACAGACCACAGCTTCAAGTCAATCTATTGCTGCATCTGTGCCTGGACAATCTGTGACACAACCAGGATCTTCCATAGTGCTTACTGAAGATATCAATCATTCCGAAGAACCCTTGCCGCCTGGTTGGGAAATGAGATATGATTTATATGGAAGAAGGTAATTATCTCTATCTTATATCTCAAGCTATTAGATATATTATCTCTATCATATATCTGTTATGCTATTAGATATTATGTCGATCACAATACTCGAAGTACATCTTGGGAGAGACCACAGCCTTTGCCTCATGGATGGGAAGTTCGTCGAGATCCAAGAGGTAGAATTTATTACGTGGATCATAATACAAGAAGTACCACGTGGCAAAGGCCAAATACAGAAAGATTACAACATTTCCAACATTGGCAAGGTGAAAGGCAATATGTCGTACAACAAGGCAATCAAAGATTTCTTTATCCTCAGGTAATTAGACTAATTAGATTAAATAAATTAAAACAAAATAATTTAAAGACTCAATAGATTAAACGTCAAGGTAATCTTTAATAGATTGTGCTGTTATATACACTCTGTAAATATGCATTAATAGCAAAATCTGATAATATGAGAAGAATAATATTGTAAATAAAGTATACAAACAAATTTTCAAAGTAAACGATTGTGTTCGCCACAATAGTTATCCAAACAAGATAAAAAACAATGGTCTATAAAGTAATAAATAAACAAATTAAAACTTTTATTTAAATTATTTTAATATGAGAAAACACTAAATTAGATTTTGTAGCATTTGTACTGATTGGATTATTGTATTATTTTATTGTAGGCTCATAGTAGTCAAGCTTCTGTTGGTCCATCGACATCAATGGTAGATGATGATGATGCTCTGGGACCATTACCGGCAGGTTGGGAAAAACGGAAACAACCAGAAGGAAGAGTTTATTATGTAAATCACAAGAACCGTACTACGCAATGGGAAGATCCTCGAACTCAAGGTCAAGAGACCGGAATGGATGAGCCACCGTTGCCAGATGGCTGGGAAATACGATTGACGGAAGATGGAGTTCGCTATTTTGTGGATCACAACACTCGAACGACGACATTTCAGGATCCAAGACCAGGTGCACCTAAAGGGTTAGTGTCAAATATATTGTCCAAGCTTAACATGCATAGGTCGTGTTCCGATATACTTTGCTAGTACTGAAAATCTATAGTATATATAACGTGCACTATAGATTTTCAGTATTGGCGGTGCATACCAAAATACGCCTATAGTGTAAAATAAAAAAAAATTATAACTACACATATTCTGTTTGCCTTGTACAGCCCAAAAGGTGTATATCGCGTCCCGAGGGCTTACGAAAGGTCATTCCGATGGAAATTGTCTCAATTCCGATTTTTGTGCCAGACTAATGCGCTGCCTAATCATATTAAGATTAGCGTTAGTCGGCAAACATTATTCGAAGATTCTTACCATCAAATAATGAACGCGGAAGCCTTTGCACTAAGACGACGATTATATATAATATTTAAAGGAGAGGAGGGACTAGATTATGGAGGTGTATCTAGGTATGATATACAAATACATAATAACAAATTTATTAATAAAGAGCTATTTCGAATAATCACACATCCACTTTGTATGAAAAGCTGCAGTATTAAAACTTATTTATATAGTGCTCATTCTCAGTTGCCATTGAGAAGTTAAATAATTCTAATTTTCAGGGAGTGGTTTTTCTTATTAAGCCACGAAGTTTTAAATCCGATGTATTGCCTATTTGAGTATGCCAATAAAAGTAATTACAGTTTACAAATAAATCCAGCATCATACGTTAATCCTGATCATTTACAATATTTCAAGTTTATAGGAAGATTTATTGCAATGGTATGTTTTTTGTATTTATAGATAAGATGGTTTATATGTTTCTTTTTTTTTTTGTACTATATTATATGAAAATCATTTTGTTTTTCTATTTTTTTAGGCTCTTTATCACGGCCGATTTATATATAGTGGATTTACAATGCCGTTTTATAAGCGCATGTTGAATAAAAAATTAGTAATGAAGGATATAGAATCTATTGATCCGGAATTCTACAAATCCCTCGTATGGATAAAAGAAAATAATATCGACGAATGTGGCCTAGAATTATATTATAGCGTGGATTTTGAGATTCTTGGTCAAGTGATACATCACGAGTTAAAGGAAGGTGGTGATAAAGTTAGAGTAGGTGAAGACAATAAGGAAGACTACATTAGGTATATCTCTTTGTAACAAAGATAATTGTAATATAGAAAATTTTCGGGCGAAGTTCTTTACGCTATACTAGGATTGCAGTGTTTGAATTTTAAAAACTGATGATAGTTTTAAAAAATACATTATGATTGAAAGTATAACATAAGAACAGAGTAAAGTTATAGAAATTGCATATTTGCTATCCTAATTAAAACGTTTCAGAATTTAAAAAATGCTTTACTGAAAACATGCTAATTTTGAGAGAGAGAGAGAGAGAGAGAGAGAGAGAGAGAGAGAGAGAGAGAGAGAGAGAGATGTTAATTTTTTATTAATATAATAATCAATGTAACGTATGCATGTATTTGTAATAGCAAATTCGGTTAGATATATTAGTGTGTGCTGGATATATTGTGCGCATTAATGTGCTCAATCGCTATAAAAGAATTCGCTATAAGAGATACGTTTTTATTCGTAAATGTCCAACAGGTTGATGACAGAGTGGAGGATGACAAGAGGTATAGAGGAACAAACTAAAGCATTTTTAGAAGGTTTCAATTCGGTTGTGCCACTTGAGTGGCTCAAATATTTCGATGAACGTGAGTTGGAGCTCATGCTTTGCGGTATGCAAGAAATAGATGTTGAAGACTGGCAACGCAATACTATTTATAGACATTATACTCGTAACAGCAAACAAATTCTGTGGTTTTGGCAGGTACAATGTTCTTAATGTTATATCAAACTTTATTGTAATTACAGGCAATGTCAAGTTCAAATATGTAATGTTTATATTTTAGTTTGTAACAAGAACAGATAGCGAAAAAAGAGCTAGATTATTGCAGTTTGTAACTGGTACTTGCCGTGTACCTGTTGGTGGATTTGCTGAACTAATGGGTAAGTTTTAAAGAGACAAGCTTACTTTTACTAAAAATAATAAGGGTTCAGGGTTTGGTAAGTTAAATTTTTTTGAACCAAGCCAGATTAGATTAAAGTTATATGTGTAAATTTAACTTGGTTAAGATACAAGTTTTATATATATATATATATAATCCATAATGAAATTAATTGAATTAAAAGAATTTATTGAATTAAAATTAACTAAATAAAATTGAATTAAGTTAATAAAAAGAATAATCGAAAAGTCAAAAATTAAATGTATTTCGCTTCATGATTTCAGGATTTTAGCTTTATATGATTGAAATAACAAATATGCACTTTTTATTTAGAAATATACTTATTAGGAATAGGAATTAGAATTTTTTAATCAGTTTTCTGAATGTTTCTTCAAACACTATGAAAAACGCTATAGATTAGTGGGAGTTGGTGAGACCCATAATCTAAAGTTATTTGTATGTAGATGCGCGACGTTTCGCGACTTATTCATTTAAAGCAAGACTTTACTCAAGAAAGTGAAATTAAAAATTAATAGTAATCGCCGATAAATATAACTATATTAAGTTAAAAATTAAGAGAATCTAAAATATAACTGTAAGTCAAGTTAAAGTTATTTAACTTTTTAACTTAATTTTTCATCTTTTTAACCAGCACTACCCAATCTTGAGTGCGTGCGTGCGTGTTATATATTCTATTTTATAAATGTAGATATAATTCATAAAAAGATTGACTCAATATGAATTGATCAATATTATTATTTACTGATTTAAACAATGAATTGATAATTAAATTAAGAAAGTTTAACAATAATATGAATTTTGTGCTATATTGTATTACAGGTAGTAATGGGCCACAAAGGTTTTGTATAGAGAAATTTGGCAAAGATACTTGGCTACCAAGATCACATACCTGTTTCAACAGACTAGATTTACCACCTTATAAAAGTTACGACCAATTAGTAGAAAAACTGAATTACGCAATCGAAGAAACGGAAGGTTTTGGCCAAGAATAATTGTAAACATATTAATTAATGATTACTGTGGTAGGTACACTGCATTAGTGTATTAATGGATGACAAAAGCAAAATTTAATGTAGTATCGCGAACTGATGGTAAACGTTTCTATGCTACATTTGAAATCTAGGGTAGCTACAATTGACATTGTAAAAGTTGCAAATAATTGAAGATGTGTATATTGTTCCAAAAATTTATATGAAATGTCTTAAATTATATGCAAATAATGTAATAATATATAAGTATTACTCTATTATAATTTATTCCAATATATTTCATATTTTATCGATATTTTTAACTTATCCACAGATATTGAATAGAACATTAATAAGGCATGAAATTGATAATAAAATAAAAAATAATATAAATATATATAAAGAAACTATATAAAAATGTAAAGTTTAATATTTTTTTGCAGCATACACACATACACAGAGAGAGAAGAGAGAGAGAGAGAGAGAGAGAGAGTGAGAGTGAGTTACAATTTGGTAGAATGATAATGCGGAAAGATTTTTGAAAAATTAAATAAAAGTGTATGCCATTTCTTATTGCATGCAGTAATTTTTCAAGTTTTTAAAACTGCTCAATCAGGATTTATAAGAAATTTATTAAATGGTTATCTGTTAGTGAGTCATGCATATATATATAATTTAATTAAATATTGTAAATATAATGTTACATATTTTTGCACATATGTAAATATAATTAGGTATCAATCTTGGTGTCAATACTTAACATTATTTACTATTTACTATCAGTAAATAAATAAATTGCATATATATATATATATATGCATACAGTGTTTTGTTTCAAACGTAATGTGTTGTATATTTCGGAAAGTATGAAAGATACATAATGTTTCAAATTAAAATTGTATGGTCTGAATAAACGCAAATATTACCTAATAAAATTATTTAAAAAAAAATCAGGTTTTCAAAATCGTATATACGGCCATTATTTAATGGAATTAAAAACTATAAAAAATAATTTATAAGATATTTTATATTTAATTTTGTCACACATTAACATGAAATGTCTCGTAAATTATTGATTTTTCGATAGTTTTACCTTAACATTTTTATATGCGGAATAATCAAAGGAATCATATTACGTAGAAAAAATCATACAATTCCATTAAAAAAATTAGCGATAACCTCCATATGATCTTAAGAGACTGATATTTTTCAAAAATTACTTTGATCAATATTTGCATCCTGTATAACCTTCATCTGAAACATTTTTTAGTATCTTTCATATTTTCCGAAATATTCGACCCATTTACATCTGAATAAAACATCTTGTACATATGTCTGTGCAATACTACGTGGTGTGTAATGTAATCTTGATTTAACGTTCATAAAATAAATACAACAAATGCAAATTTTTCATTCATCATTAGCGTCATATTGCTAGTAATGCCTGATTCTATAGAAAATTATTCTAATTACAATTTATATCAATACGATAATATACAGAACATAATAAAAATTGAATAATTAATTGCAATCTAATTGCATATGTGTGCCGTAATTTATTATGATTTCTAATCTTTTCTAATTTATTCATTTATTCTTTCGTTTATTAATTTTTTTATTAAGCCACGAAAACTACTGCTCAAAAATAAAAAATAATGACATATACTTTTATTAATTTTTAAAAAACTTTCTTGTACTATTTTCATTCTGGGATTTTGAAACAACTTGTACACAGTATTTTAATTGCCCTAGGTAATATCCCGAAAAAGTATGGAAGACAGAAACATACAGAAACATTTCAGAATTTTTCGAAGTAATGTTTTAAAACTCGATGTTAAAAATATTAAGGTAGAGTTATAAAAAAAATGAAGTTCACAAGATATTTTCTTCCGTGAAAGTGTAAGCCAACTCAAGTCTACCACCAGGTGATATTCGTGTAATCAAATCTTTATTGTATTTACAATCATTATACGTTTCGATCCTTGGATTGGATCCTCTTCAATATCGTTTCCTTATTATTAATTAAACAATATATTTTCTACTTTATTCATACTTTACATAAAAGAATATGTTGTAAATTATTGATGTTTTGCTAACTTCTCTTTTATGTGCAGAATAATTAGAGGAATCATTTTATATAAAAAAAAATATATAATTTCAATCAATATAGGAAATAAATGCATTTTAACGGTCTAATAATTCTATATGAATTTATACGTATGTAGTCCTTTAAACTGCGCGCCAAATGATTTTTCGAAATATTTGCCTGAGGCAATTAAAATGGGACACTTTGTATATATAGAGTGTCCCGGAAAAAATAATATAACTGGGTGACAAATTCTCGTTTTAAAGTTACAAAGATAATAGTTAATCAGATGAGGGTTGATCATGTATCTTGAAACGAGATGAAAATTACAAAAGTGAACAAATTTATTAGAATATTTATATATTTCATTGGTCAACATCTAGTAAATTTGCTCACTTATGTAATTTTCACCTCGTTTCAAGAAAATAACCCTATAAATTTCTATATTAATTTTTATTCTACGACCGTTGTCAAGATATTTGTCTTCAAAGATTTGGAAAGTATTTTCCTTGAATAACTTGAACTTTCCATGTTCATAATTTTATAATTATTAGGCATAGATATATCATGGATATGCCTTGTGACTATAATCAGGGGATTAAGTTGATACAGTGAGAGCGTATAATATCTTCTATCTTTTTATAAGAATGATACTACGTGAACTCGAGCCACATAAATATGTATAATTTTCAGTTATGTTTTATTACATTTTAAATCATAATCATTCGTAAATATTTACGCGAATAAAAGGAATATTGTCATTCTAGAAGGTGCAACGCACTTACTGTCTCTTCCTATTTAATGGGAAAGGCGCATCCGTGGGCGATTTTTTAATTCATCGATTGATCAATCGCAAATGTAATTTTGTTCCGTAAAAGTTGTATAAAAGTAGTATAAAAATTATTTAAGAAAAATGTTTTTCGAATCTTTTAACTTGGGAAACAAGTATCTCAACAATGATGTGTAGTAGGAAAAAAATTTATAAAAACTTATAGGATTATTTTTATCTAATCTGTATGTGCTCTCGTGAAATAATGCTCACCTTTACCAGGACACTCTGTATAATATTTTATAGGCGACTAATAAAATACTTTATGTTCCATTTTAGGAAGTTTAGAACAGAAGTGACTATAGTTATCTCTTTATATATATATCTGAAATAGCGAATATTAATAATTATACTAATTTAGATACATTATCTAAATAACATTATAAATATTTGCTATATATAAACGGCCAATTTTATTGTAGAAAGAATTTCTGGATATTTTTATTATCGGATATATTTCTCATACATTTGTATTGTCATTTATTTAGGGACTTATCGATACCCTGCATATTATCTCACAAATGTACGAAATTACCTAATAACTATTTTTTGCTGTATTTATAGTAATGTAATATTGGAAATTATAAAATTGTGCATTTGTTTGTAAGTAATATATATTTTATGTATATAACATCTATGCAGTATAAACACAATCATTTACGTGTATTACTGCATAAATAGATGCATATATATGTGCGTATTGAATATTATTTAAATATCTACAAAATATTTGGATTTATTAAGATTAATCAGGGTAAAACATTTATTTAAGTATCGAAGTAATAAAAAAATAAAAATACTTGCTTATAAAATGTTGAATATATTGCTATCACTGCAACATATTAATATTCGTAAAGCATGTTTATTTTTTATGTTCTCTTGTATAATATTAATTCATATAAATATATTTATAGGTAATTTGGATTCAGTGCTTTATTGTATGCACACATCTTTTATTATTTTTCTCATATTCTGATTGTTTTTGATATTTTGGTTGTTTTTTAGTGTGATCTAAAAAGATCTACAATTTCCTGGATTTAAAATTTTGAGGAAATATTGACTATGTTTACATGGCATCCTCTTGATCAGGTTTAATAACATCTGTAGTTACATTTGTTGCAATGAATTGTATCATCAATATTTTTATATATTTTTATTTTATATTATTTAATGTTATACTCCGCGTGTATTTCAGAAGAGATTATCTCAAAAACATTCATCAGTATGAGTCAGAATCGATATAATTTAAAATGAAGGTAAATGTAATATATGGTATTACAATCAATATCAGAACATTCAAGATTCACGTAATTCAAAAACAGGTAAATTCTTAACAATAAATCATTTATTTCTTACAATATTATATTTCTGAGCGAAACGATTCGATTGTATAAATTAAAAAAAATTTTTTGTCAAATGATAAATTTATTAAACACACATCTGTGTATATAATAAATATTGTATAAAGTATATTCTATCAAATAAAGAAAACTTTGTGATTAGAAATTGTGAAGAACACCTCTATTGTTGATTCAATTAATTTATTAGTTCATTTAATTTATTATTTCATTTAATTTATTAGTATTCGTATATTACATACAGGAGATATATTAAAAACTAGGAACAAAGACTATAACTTTTTTATTTATTTCTTGTTATAATTTTGGATTGGGGCCGAAAAACTTTTCCCATGGAAAACGATAAGTCGAGTTGTGGCCATATATGTCTTTTACAGAAGATTCCCACTTTTGGTTAAAGTCTTTCAATTCATCTGCAATTAAAACTTCTTAAATTATAGCAAGAATAAGTACGGTTATTAAGGGCGGTATTCATATTCAGTCTTGTTTTAAGACTGTTTTAAGTAACGTCTTAAGATCGGCTTCTTGAGACATCTTAAGGCTATATTTAAGACAGTCTTAAATATAAGAATCGACTACGAATATCCTGAGTGTTATAAAAATATACAAACTGCTTTCAATTTGGATGCTCACGCATTGTAAGCTTTATTTTATTTGTATCGATCATTATATGTGGAAAGAAGGAAGAATGAGCTTATGAATGCGTGTGAGCATCCCAACCAGAACACAGCTACAATGTTACATACTTTTGGATATACAAAAAATTAGATCTCAAATGTACATATATACCTCTTGAAAAGAAAAAAAAATCATTCAAAGCGTTTAAAAATTAATGTAAAAGAGTTTTTTTTAGCAGACTTAAAATCTGATACTTTTTTTATAACTTAGACAATATTAATGAAGTTTACATAGAAATTTCCTTTTATAACTAGTTTTTATAATTACACAATCAAATTTGCTAATTTGCTTATGTGTCACATTAATTATCAAATAAATGTATAAATAATTTTTTAATGAGTACAATATTAGAAACTATAACTTATACATGTTTCCATTCATAATTTCTTAATTATTTTTTAATTAAATTTAATATATCTGTCATACATACTTTCATCCATATTAAATAAATCCTCAGATCTTGTTTCAAAGCCATTTTTATCTTTTTTTATAGTAACAACATATGTTTTGTTGTCTGCTTCCTTTGAAATAACTGTCTCCTCATTGCCTTCACTATCTCTGATTACTTGCTTTTTCTCAATAGTTCCATCAGGTCTACGTATAATCTCCTTTCTAACAGATCTTCCAATTGAGAAATTTGATATGGAAGGTTTTGTTATTTCCATATTTCCTTTATTCCACATTTTTGAAAATTCTACAGGTGGCCTATAATGTGAATTGTAAACATAATATGGGTAATTATTGCGAAAAGGTTAAATCTCACCAACGATTTTGATTTTTACATATAATTAAAGTCGATATAATCCTAAGTCATGCACACTAAATCACGTGGCGGACTCTTCCAGTTTTTTAGATACGACACTTTGTTGATTAAACTTTTTTGAAAAGCAACTATTTGTTTCTTTTTTACCAATTGATTAATTTCATTTTATTCTATGCATAACAAATATTAAGGTACGATTATAAAAAATGAAGTTTTTGATATTTTATATTTCATGTCAGAATATATCAAAATAGAGTATAAAATGTCTTATAAACTGTATCATATTGATTTTTTAATGAAAATTTTGCTTTAATATTTAAAATAATTAAATGAATCACATTTAAAAAACATTTAAAAAACGGCAGTTATGTTACTTGAAAAAATCGATTTTCTCAAAATTTAATTTTATCAATTATATATTGTACATTATTTACGATTCTCATAAATAAGTCACCCTTATATTAAGCACTTATATAAGGTATAACAGTAAACAATTAAAGAAAGGATAGAATCGTTCTTACCTTCCATCTAAATCTGTGTCTACTTTGTTTTCTATTGGTACATCTGCGATGGCAAATGTACCAGGCTCGGGTTTCAGCATTCTGTCCCGGAAATTGTCATTCTTCTCAGCAGCAGCAAACGGTAATGTAATAGCCTTATCGTCTATAAGAATTCTTTTACTTTAGAATATTTTAATAAATCCTTATATATATAGAAACAGTCTTTGATAATCGGAATAACATTCTTTAACGCTTTATTTGCAAATAAAGCATGCAAAATGACAAATTTTTCATCGAATAAACGTACCAAAAAAAGTGTTAAATTTAAAAAAATTTTTCATCATATTATCTATTTGGGATTCAAAGTAAAACATCATTTCGAGTGGATTGCTAGCGATGCTGAAATGCAAACTGTCCTCAGGGTGCCTAGAAAATATCAAAATTAGAATCAAAATTTATTGAAATATTTCTGAATATATACAAGTTTTCTTTTCTTTACCGAAAGTTAATTATATCATCGTCATCATCATCTTCATCACTCTGCCAAATTGGATTTCGAAAATTTTCTTGATGTGAATCATAATCGCCAAATCTGAAAAGTATATTGATACAATCTAAAATTGATGATGCAATCCCTAAAAATTTTTATTAGAATTCTCTATATATTTTTCTAATCAAATTTTCTACAGGCAATGGATCGCGTTGTGTTGAAAATTTAAAACCCATATAAAATTATATAAAGAATTTTATTTTATATTGGATACAATTCACTTGGTGCTACAAATGGAAAAAAAGTTAAAAACAACTTTTTTTTATTAACTATTTAGGTTAACTACTTTAGATTTTTAGATTTATTATATTTATTTATCAACTATTTTTTAGGATATAAAAAGGCTTAAGACCTGATATTGACAATAAGTAAGGTTTTTGCTCCCTATGAAGGTTATTTCACACATATATCGTTGTATGATAGAGTAGCCCCTAATACAGGGGAAATTCATACAGGAACTTTTAAGAAGAAAAAGAAAACATCATTCTATCTTCTTTAGCATTCAGAGTAACAACAATACAACGATACTTGTGTTGACTAGTGCTATCATGTGGAAAATACACCCTGCTGAAAATATCTATAAGTAGAAATATATATAAAAACCACTAGTACTGAAAATATTTAAATATATAATATAATTTTTATATTATAGATTTTTTTCAGCACTGGCAGTGAATATCGGAACGGCCAGTTTCCTCCGGTTTAAAAACCGAAGATTGCATTTATCTTACTGAAGACCAATTGATACTTTCAAAATAATGATTATATTGCAATTTTCTTTTAAAAAACGTAAAAAATGCGTCAACAAATGTTTTCCTTCAACCAGAAAATCGAAGATTCGTTTAGAAAAACTATAATCTCCGATCAAAAACTGAAAATCTGGCAATCGAGAATCGTTGATGATGAATTTTCTAACCTTTTAATATATCAAATTTAACATTAATTGTTTTTAGAGTTTTGTTTGATCGAATGATTGTTTTATCGAATGGCGATATTTGTTTTTCAAGTCTTCGTTTTTATACAAAAAGAAATTAGTCTATTTTTATCAAAATGTAAGGACCTTATCATTTATCATATATACAATACATATTAATATTTTTCATTTATCATAAGTTTAAGTCTTTTACCTGCTTGTACTAGGCTCATTACGACGTGTCACACCAAAAAATTTTTGAAAAAAATCGAGAAATGACATTCTTAAAATAATGAGAATTGCAATAACTGTCAAAATAACGCAACAGCTTCTCCTTCTTCTTCTTCTATATTTGAATGGCCCAGGTTTTAATGCGGTTGGATAATTGGATTCACGTGGCCAGTCTTATCCAATACACCTCCAACCTTCCACAAGAATTTCCTAGAGAAGAATGGAAAGCAGAATTGCTTTCCCCGATGAGATCCGCAAAATATAATAATGTAATGCAAAGCACAGTTGAAGTCGGAAACGCTTTTCAAAAAATTAATGAGATGACGCAATGCCCGAAGCAGGCCAAACCCGCATCCATCCTACTCGAGCAACTAACTAAAACTGCAACAAACAGCATGACCTGCTCCTGCATATTTATTAGTTGCTCACAATCGGCACACGTGTTACGTGTACGCGCAACATCGGATGCAGGGTGAATCCAGCAATTGTACGGGCCATTGGTTGGATCTACAAGCCACAACCAACCATATTCGTTTGCTCGGCGAGCAGTTCAGTGTGCAGTAGGCATAAGAAACTGATAATGTAGTATTAATTTCATGATTTATTAGTTTCGTATATACATTTAAATATTCAAAATTTAATAATACTCGATTTTAATTTAAAACTGCGATTTTAATGTTATTATTCGAATTTGATTATCAATGCAGCTGATGATAACTGTAGAGAATAAATTGTAATTTTTCAGCAACATATAAAATATTAAAGCATTAAAAGTATACATACTTATTTATATAGCATCTATATTATAAAAGGTCACTAGTATGTTAAAAAATGCAAATTTATAGAATCGATTATTGATAATGTCATCGTTCTTCTATTATCCTCGGATCTCCATTGATAGTCAAGAATGTCAAGATGGAGGACTCCATTGATAGTCAGGAAAATTTGCCCAAGGCCGGCTGTCTTTAGTATCTCGTGTGGGTGTCACTACCGTCACACAGGGACACAATTGGACACAATTGTGAAGCTCGCGGACAAACAGTAGTGATCTTTGCGTGAAAATATATCTTTTGCTTTCATTGTCACATTCTTCCTTATACATCTGTATATATATACCTAACATATCGTAAGAGGGTGTACGTTAATAACGGTGTAAAAGTGGCAAATACACGCGGGTCGCGATCGATTAGAAAAAAAAAGCGCAGCGAGCGTGATCCGCTGCGCTCGGTTCGGTGGTTCGGTGATAGTAGTCGCGCATTCCGGCCGGTTACGCCTGTCCGAGAAATGCGGTTCTGAATCGGCGACGGCGCGGGACGGCGCGGTGCGAGTGCGAGTTGCGCTCGTTGCGCTTTCGCGGGGCGGGTGGCGACGGACGAGGAGGAGAGACGCGAGTCGTCGGGTATTGTCAGTGATTGTCAGCGGCCAGCGCGCGCGTTCCCGTTGCCAGAGCACGTTTCGTCGGTTTGTTGCCGAGACGGCAGCTGACAGAAGCGAGCGAGAGTTGACGTTGCCGGACTCCGGCGACAGAAGAAAAGCAAGCAAGCGAGGCGAGGAAAGTAAGGAGGTGGAGAGAGAGAGAGCGAGCGAGCGAGAGCGAATGAGAGAGGTAGGCAGGGTAGCAAGATGGCGAGCTCCTTAACGTGGTCGTGTTGCCTGCGTTTTAAATTCAGCCCGGAGGAGATTGAGCAGCGTTATAAGAGCCAGGAGATCGACCGGATGCTCGAGAAGGATCGGCAGACGTTTCGCCGGCAGGTGAAGCTGCTGCTGCTTGGCGCGGGAGAGAGCGGCAAGTCGACATTCCTCAAGCAGATGCGGATCATTCATGGTATCAAGTTCGAGGTAAGGACCCGAGGAGTTCCATGCACGCGAGACGGCACCACGCGATGGAATCGGTGCCGTCTCGCAACCTTTCGAATATCGGTTCGATTGTCCTATGATCAATGCCATCTCATATACAACACCTGGCTTGTATTTCATTACATGTATTATTTAACCTTTATATTACTTACACATTAATGTTTCTATTTTTTTATCCTATTTTTTTACTATAATTGAGCATAGTATTTTATTTGTTGAAATCTGCATTGTGGATTTCTTACTAAAAAAATAAAGTAGCTCATTGGCCAATCTTTTTCGATGGGAAGATATGTAAAATACAATAGCAGAGTACAAAGGTATTTCTAAAATAGAATGTTCAAATTTGCAATATATATCTGTTTGATTTCAAATTTCAACTATTTTACTAACTTCTATACTAAAGATATTGCAATTCTATTGTTAATTAATTCTTGATTTAACTTACTTTTTATCTTTTTGTAGTTAAAGAATAAATTAAATCAAGGTTAAAATTAATCTACATTGGTAGAAATAAATATTAGTCAGTTTGTTTTACTAACCGGAGGTTCTACAATGAGTCGATAGTCGGAAATCCTAAGTAGGCCTAAGTCTTAATTGGTGAAATTGGCCAATAGTTAACTTGTATGACTAAGGGTACAAGAATTGTTGTAGTACTTGCATAGACTTATATTACAGACATAAGCAACGTACAAGCTTTGACATATGACATGTAACTTATTGTCATCTCTTGGAGACACGGCAGTAAGTTGCACGTCATACTTCATAGCTCATGTGTTACTTACGTCTACAACTTAAATCTAAGTGTTACAATTCTTGTGTTCAGATCCTAAAATTAAGACTGGTTAAGACTTTTGATTACTGACTCATTATAGAATTCCCATAAGAATTGGCATTATAATTGAAAAGAAAGAAAAAGTCGAATATGAGTGGTATAGTGAATAAATAATACAGTGTGTTTATATGTGTGCATATGTATAATAAATTATGTATTAAATATATAGAAGATAAAAAAAAGATGAGGAATAAAATCATGGGTTGTAAAAGAAGTATTGATATCAATTTAACATGCAACATTTTCTGTCATATCTCAAATCCTTTACATATATTTTTCATCGAAATTGGCACACATTAAACATTTAATTATAGATACAAGTTACACTTGTCACTAATTTCGTATTAAACAACGAATATATTTGTCTTGATACTTAATGTTATTATATCACAAAGCATAAAAGTATATTATAAAAGCATAAATATCATATTGTTTCTTGCATAAGAAATATTTTTCAGAGAATTAGTATTGATATTCTGTATTATATATTTTTTCAGCCTGAACTAATTAAGGAATACCAACATGTAATCTATCAGAATATAATAAAGGGCATGAAGGTTCTAGTAGATGCACGGGATAAATTAAATATTCCTTGGGAGAATTCTAAAAATTACGATATCGGTTTTCAATTACTCAAGTTTGAAAATACCATGGTACTGGATACTAGATTATTTCTGCATTATGTGCCAGCATTGCAGAGTTTATGGACGGATGCGTCGATTAAAAGAGCGTTCGACAGGCGAAGAGAATTCCAATTAGTAAGATCTGTTTTTTTTTTTAATTGCACAGGTACGAATCTTGTGCATGCGTGCGTACATGCGTTCGTGCAACTGATATAAATGTAACAATTGTTTATTATTTCTTTATTATTTTTTAATTTATGTGTTGTATTTATATGTGTGATTTGATATTTCCAGAGTGATTCTGTCCAGTACTTCTTAGATAATCTTGATAGGATTGCAAGAGTGGTAATACACATTTTACAATTTATAATTACAATAATTAATATATTTTTATGTATTATAAAGTGTAAAGACAAGTTTGTTATTTTTAATTTTTATTATTATCTATAAAGTGTATAAATATTTTTTAGGATTATACACCGACACATCAGGATATTCTACACTGTAGAAAGGCGACAAAAGGAATTTCCGAATTTGTAATACCGATTAATAATATTCCATTCCTCTTTGTTGATGTTGGCGGTCAAAGATCTCAAAGGCAAAAATGGTACCAATGCTTTGACTGCGTGACGTCTATACTTTTTCTTGTATCATCATCGGAATTTGATCAGGTCTTGTTGGAAGATAGGTATGTTATTTTTTTGGTTTATTCTACAAGATCGTAAAATGAATGATAATAATGTTTTTGTTTTTATTATCAATTAATCTTGTAGGAGAACTAACAGATTGGAAGAATCTAAGAATATATTTGATACAATCGTGAATAACATGATATTTTGTGGTGTGTCTATAATTTTGTTTTTAAACAAAACGGATTTGCTCGATAAAAAAGTGAGGTCACAGGATACAAATATCCGTTATTATTTTCCACAATTTGCGGGTGATCCACATTCCATGAAGGACGTGCAAAATTTTATCCTCGATATGTTCGTCTCGGTCAAAAGGGATCCAAGAAAACCGTTGTTTCATCATTTCACCACTGCAGTAGATACAGAAAATATTAAAGTCGTCTTTAATGCTGTGAAGGATACTATTCTACATCGAAACTTAGAGTCCCTTATGCTTCAATAGTGTAGAAGTGGAGTAATTAATCAGATAAAACAGCTAGTAAAACAAAGGTATGCATCAGAAAAATTAACACTTAATATATTATTAATCCAATTTGTAGTTTTCGAAGAATATTGCGATATACACTACGTCAAAACACATTTTGATAAGACAATATATATGTATGAATTATACAACAATTTTGAATATTTACTTCATATATAGATACATTTACAGTGAAGAAGAAAAAACTGCCTAATGTAAAGATATATTTAAAAAAATTTGACTTTATATATACTATGTATGCGTGCGCGTATACATGCATGTGCGTGTGTGCATGTTTATAAATAAAAATATAAATATATATATGTATATATGTATATATATATATATATATATATATATGTGTGTGTAGGGTGAATCATAATGTCTCAGTATTTTACCATAGGAGATGAATTACCGACTGTAATTGGAAAAAGCGTAGGAGACCACGCCTAAGAGAGAAATATTCATCTCCCATGGTAAAACGTTGAGACATACATTACGATTCAGCCTGTATGTATGCATATGTATATATATATATATATATATATATATGTATGTGTATGTATGTATGTATGTATGTATGTATGTATGTATATGAGATACATTTTTATTATACTTTTGATAAATATTGAATGATTGCGAGATCACTACAAACTCTATTGTATATAATTTTGTATTCTATATATTGTCAATAATTTCTACGATAATGGTTTGTATAAAAAGAAAGGATCAGTTGCAAATAATTCAGTTTAAATTCTTACGATTTTTTGTGTAGCTGGTTGCGTTCAAGAAGACATTACTAGCACTATTTGTGTCATTCTGTCTTCATCGTTCATTTATGAATCAAAGATAGAATGACACAAATAATGCTAATAACGTTTTTCCAAACGCATTCTATATAAATACAATGTTTTTCCCATGATTTAATATATATAAGATTATTGCTGGTTGATATATTAAACTAGAATTCACAAATCTATAACTAACTTATTTTTTATTTATGATTAATTATTTTTATTATTGAATACATTAATATCGTATGAAATGCCAAAGATAATGATTGCGTTCCTTCGTTTTATGTTCGTTATCATGCTTCTACATGATAGACTTAGATTCAACATGATGTTTTTTTGCAATCGCTTTTGGCATTCAAACGGTTAAATAACAAGAAAACCAAATATTAGTTTTCAAGCCATATAAACCAAATGAAGCTAACCAGTTTGTGTTCAAATTGCTGTGGAAAAAGTTCACCCAATTTTTTTCCGAAGAAGCAATGTTATTTAATATAATCAAGGTTGGGAAAGTTACTTTGTGAAAGTAGCTAGTTACAGTTACAGTTTTTTTTGTTTCAAAAAGTAACTAGTTATGGTTTCAAATTACCTATTTTAAAAAGTAACGAGTTACAGTTACAGTTATTCAGAAAGTAACTTTTTCAGTTTCTTTATTATTACAGAACAACATGAGCAACATTTTGATACTATTAGAGCTAATAAAGAAAAAGAGATTAATTTACACGTTTACATTTTTACATGTTAAACAGGTTGTACATAACAGCGGTACTAGAACGTGCCTTATAACTCGAAAAGTACTTAGTGAAAAAATGACTTTATTATAATGTTTTGAAAATCTCTCCACATCAGCTATTAAATTAAATCTGGAATTAAAAATAGGGTATCCCGTTAAAAAAAATCGATTTAACCTTAACAACGTTTTCCAATAAATAAATAGATCTTTTTAAAGCCTATAACTTATGTTTGAAACATTTTTCTCAAAAAATGCTTTGTTTTCAAAACCTATTCAACCATTTCCATACTTTTGACTAATTAAAGGACTCTCAATCTTAAAATATAATAAACAAAGCAATAAAAACCAGGCTACTGAGAGTTACAGTTACAGTTAGAAAAGAAGAACGAAGTTATATTAAAGTTACTGAAAAAAGTAATTCTAACTGTAAAAGTTTTTTATACTGACGCTAGACGGTCATTTTTAGTGTCAATAACTCTTGATATTTGTCAATTTTTATCACGTAATCTGTTTTGACGCTACAAACGTCAACGTCCAGCATCAGCATGAAAAAACGCTTCAACTTAATTACAAGTAAAAAAGTAGTACTTTCCAATCCTGAATATAATAATATTTAAATCTTTGTTTCTTACATTGTGTAAATGAATTGTAGGCTGCTATTATTGTCATTTAACTGAAGATAATTGTACATTAACTAAAATTGTTTTTCCCGTAGATATCTAGCTAGAGTGCTGATATGTATTGAATCGTGTCTTTATATAAAAAATATATTGTTTGAAAATCTTAAATTCTTTATCCTTTTTTTATGTAAATATTTAATTTTTTATATATTATGTATCATTATCTATTATATATCTTTATATATCTAATATAGAAAAAATTCTGTATATTTCTTAAATTAAATACAATATTATGAAGTACAAAATTATAAATTTTAAAGAAATATAATAGCAGCTGTTTTGAATTTCAGTGTAATTATATCACATCATAAGTGTAACAAGTTTTATTTGTCTATTCTGTATATTTGATAACTGATCCTTTATTGATTATTACACTTTTAGAAGAAAAATAAGATCAGTATTATTTTTTTCATACTATGCGAATTAACCAAATCTTTTATTTTCTATATTATTTACCAGATTAGAACAGCAATTTGTATGAAATATATCTAATTTAACATTATAAATTTAATATTGTATTTGTTTATGAATTTTGTTATTTTATGAGTGCAAATGGATATTGATTTGAAAAATCTGACAAAGTTGAATTGAATATTGTAGTAAACCAAAATTCTGAAGAAAGTAAATGTATTTTTTTTTATAGTATAAATTATTGTCAAACTGTGTGTTCTGGTAACAAACGTTAGTATTTTTTTACTGTGTGCACATGTATATAAACTGTATCTAAAGATTTTATGTAATAATGTTGATGATTAAGGAGATAGTTGGGTTCTATGTTGTATAGAATCAAAAAAATCATTTTTATATGTTATTCTATATTTTATCTTTTATTAGTTTAAAATGGATATATACAGGATGTTTGATAATTATTCGTACAAGATTTGTAGGTAAATAGAGTGAATAAAACTGAGTCGAAAAGTCCTGTGACCATTTTGTGATTTTTACAGTAATTAACGGAATATTAATTACTAAAGATTGTTGAATGAGCCTGGCTTGGAGTTTTCGCGAAACTCGAAACTTTTTTAAGTTTCGAGGTTTCGCAGTTTTGTTCTCGTCGCGCGCTTGCAATTGGTATTACACCGGGCGAATACACGTTTATTCAGTCTTTAATAATTAATATTTTGTTAACTGTTGCAAAAATTACAAAATGATACTGCTCGAGTCAGTTTAGTTTGCTGTATTTGCCCACAAGCGTTGTTAATAATTAATAGGTACTACGTGCATTTTGTCTGTGCACGCGCATACGTACACAAAATTCGTAACAGATGATATAATCGAGAAGGAAATGATTTTTTTACATGAAAAAATAAGTCGAAAGCGTAGAATAAAATTTTTTTATATAAGGCTTTGTTTTCGAGGAAATGTACTTTAAATATCCTACAGTTTTAATTTATAAATTAAAACACTTTGAACACGTTAGAAAGCGTTCATAGAATTTACTTCAAAGAACAGAATTACGTACTCGACCGAATGGACAACATTTTCAACAATTTATATACTTAAATGTAATAAAATTTATAATTCGTGAATATTCTATTTTTATCGTGTATTTTTGATTACCCAGTACAATAATGAATACAAACATGAGCAGAGATAATAGTTTACACCCAAATCCAAATGAGTCGAAACATAATTAAGTTCACAAGTATCCGACGCATATATAAAATCGATTTTCTCAGAAACAAAGTCTCTTGAAAAAATTTTGTTATACGTTTTTGATTTATTTTTTTTTATGTAAAATTATCCTCTTTCTGATACTGTCAGTTCATGAACACATGTATACGTATACATGCAATACATATTTTTCCAAACATCATTATAGTTATGCTACAAGCCATTCCAATTCTATAGATTATTTATTACATAAAATCTTTGTTTTAATGTGTGTAAAAGTTTAATAAAACGGAATAAGTTTATAAACAAATAAATTTATAATACACATCTTTATTAACTAGAATTATTCTAATTATGTATTAAATTACACATATATGTATGTATATATGTATGTATATGGTGCGTGTGCGCGTGTCGCGTGTATGTATGTACATATATGCTGTGTGTCTGTTATGTATAAAAAAGTATTGAGGTATATCGTATTTAAGAGCTTTTATACATAAACATTATTTCATACAAACAGCTGATTGTATAAAAAATAATTGATAATCGGTATATTTTGTAAATGATATTTTTACATTCCTATAAAGATAATCAGGTCCAATTTCATCGTTTTTATAACAATAGTATTGTTTTGAACATACCTTGTTTTTATACTAGTTTTTATGTATATGTCGTTTACATACAATTGATATGTTAATACTCCTTACACAGAGAGAACGTCTATGATTTTTATAAAAAGATTTACAAGAGATATAAAAAAACATTGACATTCATCACGTAAATAAATTCGTAAGTATAAGTTTTAGTAATTATATTCTATGTACAAAATTCTACGAACAACCCAGCTTAATAGAAAATTCTTTTGATATATAAGTAGTCAAGTCATAGACGCGGTTGAAATTCGGGGAATTATGTTAATAGCATTTGGTATATATCTTACATTACGCTGCGGTTATATTTTATTGAAACTGTATTCTTGAACTATATATCGATATATGATGATGAATGTATCATATATAGTCTATTAAGCTATTTATAAACAAAACAAATGGAACAAAAAATATACATGTAATGATACAAACTTGAAATTTTATTATAATAACATAGATTGAGACTATAATAAATATGATAACATATTTCTTGAAAAGTTCTAAAATAATTTTTATATCATTTTTCTCAAATTCTCTAAAAAATGATTTTGATACATCCAATTTAATCTACTTAATATATTTCAAGTTATAACAAAGTTGTATAAAATGCATTTAAGCCAAATGTTGAAGAAATAACGTTATATTTATATATACTTTTATTCACACTTACATTCTTAAATTAAAGAGAAGGAAATAAGAATGACTATTTTATTTACTTTTTTTCCTACAATTAAAAACAAGGATATGGATATTAAAACGAAGGAATAATGGATTGTGTATGTTTGTGTATACATAGATAATGATTAATTTTAAATTTTCTCATTTTAGCGCAGCCATGCTCTTTATATTTCATATTTTTCATTTAAATTTAATATTTAAAAAAATGATTATTTCCATGGAACTTGGCAATATTTTTTGATATTAATGCTGACAGACTTATAGTATACATTCTGAATACTAGTTGGCAAATCATCACATATTATTTATATTAATATAACATAAATTGTAAGCACAAAACTACTTTTTTATATATAACGTATTATAAAACCAAGCAATTTCGAATTAAGGAAATGAAAGTTTTCTCTTTTAACAAAAAAAGTCAAAATTATCGTATTTTGTACAATTTTTTAAATTTTATATCTGATATTAAAAAAAAGAACATCAACGAAGTCATTTTAAATGGAATTTTTGTCAAAATAAAATTTAAGATAAAATGTAAGATTATTATGAATTCTTATTTTTCGATTCTTCATAATCACGGTTCTTAAAAGTTCCGTAATGGTTACACCGGGATCAAAATGACCCCAGAGCACATTTAACAGATTATCGTATTAAATACACACGATTTCGTTCTATGAAGTAAAAAAATTACTGGTTAAATGTGCTCTGGGATCATTTTTAACCCTAGTGTGACCGCGAAGGGTTAAATTTAATTATTGAAAATTCTTGAATTTGTAATTAGAAGATATTTTAACGTGTGACAGTTCTGTTAGAAGTTTACATTAAAATCTACTCCATTATTCAGTGGAATAAATAACAGTCTCATAACTTACATCCTATGTATACATATAATGTAACGAAACGAAATTGTTTAAATCGTGTATATTTTCTCATACTTTATAGTGATGTCTCTTTAGAGGTATAGAGGAGAGAATGTTCTATGTATCATCGAAATACAATGGAAAAAAATATGAAAAGGAGATATAATAGTAAACAAGAATAATGTAAATGGTACAGATGCATGATAAACAATAATCTGTGACGTTTGGAAGCACAATAATATATTTAATTTTTTTAACGGTACTATAAAACAATTATTGATAATAAATTTTTTGTAACATTTTTTAATTATATATACTTCCTACATTTCGTGATTTTATTGTCTTGCATTTTATTATATGTGAGCTAAAGAATGTAGATATGTCGTGCCTTTTGTACATTGTACATTTGTATATAACAATATTTTACATGAATTATTATTACAATGTAGTTTATACACAAATAATAAACAATTTTAAAAGACATAATGGTACGTTAATTTACTAATGACCAATAGATGTTATACGATAAAAAAAATATTTTATGTAACAATAGGCTAACAATAGATATTAGTGTGACATTAGTTTACTTGTTCATAGAAAAAAAAGTTGATTACTTAATTACATCATTAGTAAATGTATTGTTATTATAACTATTTATTATTCATTCGTGATTCATGTATTGATATTAAGGCTCCCGAGTACTTATCTCAACCATATTGAATCGTGACATGAGCGTCATGATTCAGTATGGTTGAGGTTGATAACTCAAGGAGCCTTAATATTATATATTATTGTGTTATATGTGACATGTACATATATATGGAATATTTCATACCACTAACCAATAATATAAATGCATTTCGTATGCGTATACGTTAATTTTATATAATAAATGAGTACATCATTTTTTATTGAAGTATTAATTATTACATTTATTTATATATCGTGGTTTTATACAAGGAGTATATTGTTAATTTTTACAATTGTGTGTACGTATGTGAAAAAAATAGCTTAGTTTTCAATCCTAATAATAGCAATTTTTCTTCAAATATTGCTAATATGCGCTAAATAATACGGTACAGAAAATATTTTATCTAAATACATCACATTGGCAGTTATTCTAAGCGATTATAGTAATTACATTATATTTGTTAAAATATTTTTTATATTACAACAACATTTACATTTTTCTTGCTTTAGTAATATATAGTATCAAAAACGTATACAAAAGTAAAAATATAACTTCATTTTTTCAAAAGTTCGCGATATGTTTTCAATTAGGAAAAAGCTTGTAGAACTGTGCAGTCTTTTACTATGTGTTTTGACCATAAATATCTGTATAACTAGACTGCTCACTTCGATATGTTTGTTGCTAAGCATGTTCGCATGATGTAAGATAAAGTCACCAACCGTCCAAAATTAGGGAGAGACTGTTCGAAATTTTGTGAAAATAATAAATTTGAAATAAAAAATAAGTGAAAATAACAAGTACGAAATATAGTTTTCAATTAATATATGAAGAATTTTGTGATTTTTGTTTAAAAATTCGGGTTCATAAAATACATTCAGTAGAAAAGTACAATTAAAAAAAATAAATTCATAATTTTTTATGCAATTTTTGTTGTGATCTCATGTGATGTTATATATATTAAGTTATTAGTTATATTTACAAATATAATAATATAATAATATTGTTTATGCATAATAATACAATGTGTTTCATTGACATTTATTAAAAAAGTGTTTATCTATTAAAATTTAATTACAATTAATTTTGAATTTTTTTTAATGTCCTTTTTCTTCGTACGGAGTTACCGTAAATTTTTTAGTTTCAAAGTTAAAAAACATTTTAGAAAAAGAAAATTTTTTCATAATAAAAAAATTATATTTTTGCGAAAAATCATTGTGCTAATTTTTTTTTAAAAACATTTTGAAGCTTATAAATTTTTTTTATTTTTAATTTTAATTTAAAGTAGATTTTCCAAGTTATAAAATCTACTTTAAAATGCTTATTTGTTAAATTTTGTCCAATAATGCTTCATCCAAGTACAGTATTTGTACAAAAATAACAAAAATATTTAAAAAATGTCAATTTTTAATATTTTTGTAATTGGAGACCAAAGTATTGTAGAGGCAAAACGTCAATTTTACAAAAGTTTTCTCTTTAAAATGCATTTATAAAAACTTCTTTATTATTTTTTTTTCACCGGGATATTTAAGTTTTTGTAAAATACGAGAAATCACAAGCATCTCCGAATTTATGAACGATAAAATATTATCGTTCATAAATTCGGAGATGCTTGTGATTTCTTGTGACATATATGTACATAAATGTGTAGTGTTTGTTATATAATAACCCCCCCCCCCCCCCCCCCACTTACAGATAATACATATGTATGGATGGGCATAGATAAGAACTTTTCAGCCTCATTTTTATTTCTTTTTGATAACCGAAGTGAGCAATCTAATTATAGCAATCTTTTGACAAAAAAATTTTAGAAAACGGCAGCATCGATCGATGTGTGTACTTTTTAATTCGTATTTTTTTCTCCTTACATTATAGCTCGATATATATCGATTATTAAATATTATGAAATGCTCTTATACAGTTACTTATGTTTGTATGTTTACGCGTATAACATAATCTTGATATATGTAAATTTGTGTATATGATACGTGTATTCAAGGAATGTAATAAGTAATATATGCTGCAAAATTATTTTCGAAAGATATCTGAGACAACTAAGAGATCTCACTTTCATTTATATCATAATAATACATGTTATATATGTCGCAGAAAATTACAACAATGCATATATATTCCTAGTTAATTATCACTTTTGTAACGTATTATTTTGATTTGTTAATTATTGTTGTTGTAAGAAGATACATTTCTGTAACTTGAAAAAGTATAACTCGAAATTTTTCTAATACGAAAGTGTAAATATTTATTTTAAATCTTGTGCTTTTAAGCTGATAGAACTTGTGTAATTTCGTAGCAAGTTTTTCTAACTTATTACATCTCTTTAGAATAACATAAATATAATAAACTTCTTAAAATCTGCGACTGTTAAACCAATTTTACACACTTATATTAAGAGTTAAATGACTTTATCCATTCGATATAAAGCAATTACATAAGTGTAAACAATTAATTTAATTAACGGAAACATTGATACGAAAATTATAAATATTTTTAACATATATAACAATCAACAACAATTACATTTAAATAGTTCTACGTTTACATATCTCATATATATGTCAAAAAAAGTGAAAGAAAGATAATAGTGTAATTAAGATATAAACAAATATAATATCAGGAAATGTTGAGAAGAATTACTTAAAGGCATAAAAAGGTGCCTTAATTAATATAATATTATGCTAACCTGAAAAGAACTTAGATATTTTTAATTATGAGATTCACATATGAATTATGCATAAAAGGATAAATATGTAAAATATCGCGTGTTTTCGAAGATCTATCGCTTCGCGATATTTTACACGATAAATACTACATTCGAAAAATTTTATATCCTAAAGCTTTAAATTTCAAATTTATAACTATTGCATTTTCAGCACCACTATTCAATTCGCACACAAGCTTCTTCTAATTGTACATACTGAATGTCGTCGTTCCACAATTTTCTTCGAATTTGTATACTTATAAGAAAGTATATTTGTAAAAGACTTTCAAAAATTGAAAGAATGTACAAGTGTATATATTCAGTTGTGCAAGCTATTAATATTTTCAAAAGTATTCTCAAACTATTAGTGCTTTTTTATTGAGATTCCTGTCGTATTTATATAAAATTAAGGGACCTATTCTGTAACTCTTAACGACTGTAACTGTAGCACTATGATTGATAAGAGTTACAGAATAAGTTCCTAAGTTATAATGAAGTTTCAATATTACAAGGCAAATTTATTCTCTTCAGTAGAAAAACTTTGAAATACGCGTCGGAAATGTCAAAAAATTAGAGTTCAAGTTCTTCGGCAGTGCGCGAGAGTCTATGATTATCGATACGTCGTCGTTGGCTACGTCTTACAGCATCCGCTCTGCGATATGGTTCGGACCTGAGACCAAGAAGAATATCCTCTAGAGCGCCATTGTACACTTCATCTTGTTGCAGCAACTTTTTCTCTTGCACTAATCGTGTCTTATTCTTCAATTCGTTTATAACAGCATCCTGATAATATGTAACAGAATGTTAATTATAACAGAAAAAATTTTTAATATTTATATCGATATTCGTGAATCAAAATACCACAGTAAGAAAGTTATTTGTAAATTAGGGAGATTAAATTAAAGAGAAGAAATTTAAGACATTTTTAAGAAATTTTTCTTTAAATCTAAATTAGAGTTAGAGTGAGCTGAAGTTTATCGAAAGGTGAAACAACCCAACCAATATCTCACAAACTTACTGCTTGAAATAAAAATGTACACATAACTTTTTTACTCAATATTTCTTGAAAACTTTCTTACTGTAGTTTCATTTTAATTCACAAATTTCGGAACATCCTGATATGTTTCATAAATATATAGGATGTCTAAAATCAGCTAACATCCTTATATTTTGAAAACGGTTAAAAATTATGAAAAAAAAACTGCGAAATACGTGTCCGCTCATTTCGAAAGGCTGTTCCTTTAAAGGGATTGAGGAGGTTGCAGAAGCCCCTCGAAATGATCGAACATGTATTTTATGGTTTTTCATAATTTTAAATTGTTTCCAAAATATATAAGGGTGATAGCAGACTTTATAGACATCCTGTCTATAACTTATAAATTATTGCTATACAATCAATACTAGAAATTTAAAAATGCCTATTACGGTCGAAGCTGGATCTTCGTTGCTTAAATAATTCAATCTTGAATTACTAATATATACTATATGTGTACTTGCATATATACCTCGGTGGTCTACTAATAGCTTAAGGACGCTCGTACGAAATACAAGAGATCCGGGTTCAAGTTCCGGCCGAGGTAATATATTTCGCAATGAATTTATTAACAGTTTTAACATATTAACATCTTTATAATATATAATGTTTGATGGTAGCATCAAATTATTAATTGCTTGTCGATTTAATTCGCGATTGCTAGAGTAGTTTTAATTGCGTTTATTTAGTCCGGAAAAATAATTCGGCGCGCAGTTTGAAAAAGACTACAATATGGTATATATGCAAGTACATATAGTATATATTAGTAATTCAAGATTGAATTATTTAAGCAACGAAGATCCAGCTTCGACCGTGTAATAGGCATTTTTTAATTTCTAGTATTGATTGTGTTTCTCACATATACGGTCTAAAATAAAGATATTATTGCTATACAAATATACTAAAGTTTTAATAAAATCTTATCGGGCTTATTTCTCAACATATAATATTGTTTAATATTAAAGTTATATATAGGGTGTTCATGGGTTAAACCGCCAAACTTAAAGTGTGAATTTAAGACTTCAACTATAGTTGAAACTTAAAAAATCAATATATCTTAAACGAAGCGTTTGTGAGTAAACTTAAAAGAAATTTTTGTTTTAAAATCCTAAGTTCATATTTTATATTTAGCGGTTTAACCTGGAAATTCTCTGTATATTATATATTTATTAAAAAATTTAAAAAAGTAAAATTTGTTAAAATTATAATTTCAAATCAAGAAAAAATTTAATATAATATTTATTTGTACATTACGCACTTATACGATACATGAAATTTTATAGCAATGAAAATAAAGCGATGATAGAAGAATTTTCTCAGGCAACATCAATACGAGTTAAAACATGCAAATGCGTACTTTGATTGTTATTAATAACTAACAGATATAAAGAATATGAGTTTATGAAGCATATTTGTATATACAAAACATTCACTTGTAATCAATATTTTTTCGAAATCGGGATAGATTTCATATTTTTCTTGTTACGAGATAGTTTCGTGATAAAAATAATTTTATCAAAATAATTTTAGGTAAAGGTACCTTTGTTTAAAAAAATAAAGACAATTTTTAATATTATCTTGGTGTGTCATATTTATATTATTTGTATGTACACATTAATACTATATATACATATTTTATATATATATATATATATATATATACACATAAAATTTTAATTTGTGAATAATAAGTATATTAAACTTCTATATTAATTTATGTAAGACATTTAATAATATATCGTTTATAAATTAAATAAATATATGTCAAATTACATAGAGAGAGAAGTTCATAAAAATTTTTTTTTTCTCTTCGAAGTGATGCAATACATATTCCAAAGATTTTTTTCACGATGAACATGCCGTTGACAGAACTTGGATAATATATCAGGATTTTGATAAATTAAGATAAATTGTATTTTTTACTGTTAACTTATTTTCATGAAATTATTATTTTTTATCGAATTAATAATGACTTATTTTATCGTATTAATAATGACTATTTGAATTTTAGATTTTCTATATAATCTGCAGTAAAAAAGGGCAAATACATACTTAAAAACATAATATAGCAGTAAATGTAATTGTAAATTGAATTTGGCTATAAAAAGTTCAAGCATAAATTTTACGTAAGTATATATGCTATTACACGAAATTCAAAATGACGGGTTAAATAGGTCAAATCATATGTATGAATTGTATTATACGTGTGTTTGTGTATGTGAGCGAGCGTTTAATTATTTATATACTCAACACAAACTTCTTTTAGATAATAACGATAATTGTTATAAATATTGTTCACAATAAAAATAATACTGTAGGTAACTATTTTTATTTGGATTATTATGTCTTTATAATTTTTAAATAATAAATTTATAAATTTGTATAAAATTTACTTTTATAACTTTAATATTATGCACAAGTTATACATTAATATGCTGAAAACAGCTAATTATATATTTAAAAATAAAAATAAGAAATTAGAGTCGCTAAATAAAACTTTAAAGTAACCGTTGTTATTTTACTGAAAATAATATCAACAATGATCATTCCTAACATTTAAATTTATATGTATCTATAATAAAATAAAATACAAAATCTGAAAACTATGATGTATTAATGATAAATACTCTATGATGCATTTTATTAATGAGAAAGTTTGATAAACAAATTTTTTGTACGTTGCATGTAATCAGGATGTTTACTGAAATATTGTAAAAATTTTCGAGAATTCCTAGATTTTTCTCCAAATATTTTTATTCAAAATTTCAAGTAAGATTGGAGAATTTTTTAAAGCAATAAAAGATAGGAATTCCATAAGAGAGAGACTATTATTTTCTATAACTAGAGTCACGAAACCTGTAGGAAGGCGGCTCACTACAATAAGTATACTAATAGCATCAATGAATTATTGTTACAATCAGCTGTATTGTCTTCTGTTATCCTGATTTTTTAAAATAAAAACTCGCGAAATATATTTATATATGAGACTGTACATGAATGTACGCGGATGTTTGCTATGCTTATTGCTAACTGATGATTGACATTATCAAGAAAAAATGATTAAAAAAATATTTTCGAAAAAAAAATGGAATTTAAATTAAAAAATGAAATTCCAAAAATTTTCGTAAGTACCGATAAAATTCAATAAAAATCCAACAATTTAAAGAATAAAAAAAATCCTTTAAAAATTTCAGATTTTTGCCAACAATAAATACCTTGGTAATGTGTGATATGTATGTAGATATTAAAAATCATATGTTAATAGAAGGAAGTGAGTGAGGACTTACATGTTATGTTTCTACATTGTTATGTTCTGAACTCCAGTTCATTAAGATGGCGGTGTAACAGACTCTTGTTCGAGTTACAGCAAAATTTCGGTGACTTTAAATCCAAATAAATATGTAACAAATAAAAAAAAAACAGATGTTTATAAAATCTATGTGTTTAAGAAATGGAATAACTATAAAAAGGCACGCGTAAAATAATCAGGATCAACGTAATCGTTCAAATCCCTGTAAAACGCCATGCTACATCACACATGCAAAAAAAATGTCTTTTTTATTTATTTTTTTAATAATCACTTATTCATTCACTCGCTTCGCTCTATCATACGCATACATATGTTTATGAAAATATTTATAACTATACTATTTTTAATAAAGTTTATGAATTAAAGCTTGATATAAAAAAATGATACGCGCTTATTTGGCGATTTTTAGTAATTAATTTCTCATTAACTATTGTAAAAATTGCAAAATGGTACATGACTTTTCATCTCAATTTAGTCCGTTTTATCTATAGATACACGAGCATTTTGTCAAATTAAGGCGATACTCTCTACATACATATATACATCTTTATAAAAGTACTTATAAAACCATTTATATGTTTCATTAACTTTCTTCGAGTTTTAAGTTTTTTCAAAGAAATTTTCAAAGAAGTAGACAGCTATTTCGAACTACCGTCTAAATGTAAGTATCAAGGTATGATTTATTTATTTATATAACGTTATGTCATGTGATGAATGTTAATTTTAAATGCATTTACACCATTGATGTTGTAGAAGAGAAGCTCAGAAAAATATAAATAATAACATATATGTACAGGGTGTTACAGATACATACTAGGCAGTACGACGGGTTGCGCGGCAAACTTTGCATGGCCAAGCGTGGTTTAATAGACACAATGACAGTGGCTTTATAACATAAACTTTATAATATAAATAATAAAACTGTGTAGTATAAACTTTATAATGTATAAAGTCACTGTCATTGTCTATTAAATCACGCTTGGCCATGCAAAGTTTGCCGCGCAACCCGTCGTACTGCCTAATATGTATCTGTAACATCCTGTATGTATATGTATGTACAGGACATTTTATTTCAAACGTAATGGAATATTTCGGAAAATAAGATATAGAAAAAATATTTCAAATAAAAGTTGTACACAATCTGAAGGAACACAAATATTAGTAAAATTAATTTTTGAAAAAAAAAATTAATTTTTCAAAATCATACAGAAGTTATCGCCATTTTTTTAAATGAAATTATTTTTTTTAACATAATATGATTCCTCCGAATATTCTGCATATAAAACTATTAAGGTAAAGCTATAAAAAATCAATAATTTACGGGCTTCTATACTTTATACTAACACATTTTAATGTGAAATATTAAATATCTTGTAAACTATTAACCTTTTAATAATTGTATCTTAATTCTTTTATGAACAGAATAATGAGAGGAATCAATTGGCGTACAAACAGCACAGTTGCTTTTAAAAAAATATGTGAATAAAATAATTGTGTGTGTGTGTGTGTGTGTGTGTGTGTGTGTGTGTGTGTGTGTGTGTGTGTGTGTGTGTGATGTGTGTGTGTGTGTGTGTGGTAATCAATAGAAATTGTAATTATACAATAAAATAAGTCATATTAATAAATGTAAATACACAACAAGGTTATATTTAATGGAAGAAAAAATTATCCGAATAATAATTAAAAATATAGAAATATTTTTTTTTAATTTTTAAAATAGAAATAGAGATCAGCAAATATATAGCAGTAAAAATATGTAGTAATAGAAATGTCAAGAAAGCTTATTATTAAGATCGGAGGGGATCAATTGGTTGCGTCATCTTATTATTTTCACGCGCATGGAATAATATATAATTTGTCTCTGAACATTATAATGTCAAGGGGAAACACAAATGTATAATATAATGATTAATACATTTGACGGTTTAAAATGCTCCTTATATAAAGCATAATTTTTACAATTATAAGAATAACGTGTTTACAAAGCATAAAAGATACGTATATTAAAATAAAAGGTTTTTAAATTGATACATTAGAACACATGTTAGGTATTAACAATTTGCACATGCTAAATACTAATAATTTAAGTAAAAAAGATTTAAGTGCTTTGATTTCATTCATAAACCTACGTAGGAGTTAACACTGTAAATATACAAAAGTAAAACATTAAAAACATACGACATACCTGTTGTTTCTTTTGATTTAATTTGTTACGTTTTATAACTTCTTCGGAAGTGTTTAAAGCTTCTGCTGCAGCAGCCTCTAATCTACGACGCTGTTCATTTTCTTGATCCGCTGCCTGTAGATACATTTTATTGTTCAATTTATGCAGTAATAAATAATTTATTAAGACCGTATAACGTAAATACACAAGTAAGAAATAATGCCTATAACGGTCGAAGCTGGATTTTAGGTTGTTTTTAAATAATTCCATGTTTTTAAATAATTCCATGATTCTTTATATATCACATTTGTAGCCTCTTAAATTGCGCGTTGAATTGAAGCTTCGACTGTTATAGGCATTATTTTCTTTGTTGTTTATTTATGTATTCATTATATGCTATTGCGATTTCTAACAAAACTATAGTATACATTAAAAATTTTTATAGCTATTAGAATGTAATCACTAATATACCTTAAATGCTCTCGCGAATCTAACAAGAAGAGAGAAAAATGTGTTGGCATCAGCCTGTCTCGGGCTTTCTCCAAAAAATTCAACACATTCTCGGAATGCTTCGCCGGCGGTACGTGCGTCAAGTTTTAAACGGCGTAATTTCTCCTCAGAATTATTCAAAAAATCGCGCAATACCGTATTATGTTTCTCTTTGCCGCGTAACTCAAATTCTTTTCGCACAAGGTCCATACCTTTCTCCAGCTCGTGAACATCAGTTGTTATATTCTCTAGTGAAACTGAAATTGTTATATAAATATATATTTTGTGTATGTGTGTGTGTGTGTGTGTGTGTGTGTGTGTGTGTGTGTGTGTGTGTGTGTGTGTGTGTGTGTGTGTGTAGTTGTGCAATAGAAATAAAATAAAACATTTTACATAAGAACAGAATGTAAATCAAATTTTATACCAAACACTATTTCATTAACTTATTTTTATATAAATTGTAATTAAATACGAAGATTCCTATATTGTAGATAATTAAATAAGACGTACCTGTCGCAGCTTTGTCGATGTACATTAACTCTGATTCAAAATTAATAAGTTCTGGAAACTTGACGCGTATCGTGGCAACAATATAATGCAAAAGGCACATCCTTTTATCAGTCGATTTCGTATCTAATAATGTATCTAAGCTTTGTAATTTGAAGCCATACGCAGGGCCCCGTTTGCTACTATTTAGGTAGTTACCAAAGGCAAGAATAATTTCTAATACTGATCTTAACTTCTTTGAACTCTTAACCGAACTGGATGCAGATATCACAGCATGTATTTGTGGCGTAATGAGATGTAAATTGTCAAAAAAGTTTCCTATATAATTCATAATCGACAATTTGGTAGATATTCTTTCGACTTTACCAAGTTGCATTAAAAATTTATCTTCTTCAGTCAACAAATTGACATTCTTCTTTTCTATAATATATTCGCGGTAAGCCTTAATCTGAAATTAATTTATATTATTTTATTGATGTTATATAAAGTGAGATATTTTAATAACGATAATATCAAATATAAAGCAAGCGTACTTCTTGATCCGTAGGCACCATACGTTGCAATAATTCTACATTTTCAAGCGAAAGGATTTTTAAGTCGAGAGCATTCACCGCCATTATTACTTTCTCGATTGGCATTTCCATTTTTCGGCGCGATATAGCTAAAGTTGGAAGAAGAGTGAGAAATAAGTAAAAAATTTATTTCTACGTATCACATATTATCTCATGATAAATGATTTATTTACCAATATTTCGTAATCTTGTGTGCTCCAAAAGTGATACGTTTTCGGATTTCTTAAATCGTTTACTCGGAAAGTTTTGAAGTCCATCGATTTCACTGTTACCATTGGCTACGTGTCCACTCATGCCGATCTTAAATCGCTCTTCAAAGTCAGAAAAGTCGATTTGATTATGCAAACGATCGTCATCTAGCTCATTGAAGATAGTACCCCGTACTTGATTGGGTTTAAGAGCAATCCAATTAAGTGTCGGAAGCTTGTACTTTGTTTGGACCTGAGAGAATGTAATTTTATATTAAGTCAAAGGAACAATCTGGGAAAAAAAACAACGAACCGATATAATTTCTTGCAATAAAAAAGACCATAATGGTCAATAAACAACCAAATGCACGTTTTACTAAAAAAAATATATTAATATATTCAACGTTGATTATTTAAGTGTTAATGCAATATAGAAATGCAGAATAAATGAAATATATACTTTTCGTTTGATAGTCATTGCTCCATTGGGTGCTTGCATCATGCCGGCAGGTGGTGGAGGTATCGGGACAGTCGGTGGTAACTTATGCTCTCCCAGAGAAAGAGGTGCCATAGGAGGCGGCGGCGGACACGGTGGAGGAGGTGGAGGTGGTGGTGCAGGAGCTGCTGAAAGCGCTTCATGCGACGTCGGTGACGGTGTCGAGGTGAATATCTCTGATGTAATATTATCCGAATTATTCAGAGGACTTGTTGCGGTGCCATTTCGTAGACTAGCGGCTGAAAAATCGATAGGCATTTGAACGGGATTTCGCCCTATGTTGTTTATTAGTTATATCAATACTTCGATCTAAGATACCTGACGAGCCTTTCGTTAGTGTTCCCGTGAGAGTTTCCAGCTCGATAATTTTATTCTCCAGGACACTCTGTCTTCGGGCAGAATCCTGCCTTTGCCTCTTTAAGGCTGTGAGTTCTTCCTCCACTGATCTACGCGTTTCCAAAGCCTCGGCATAATCCATTTTGATCGCACCTAACTCCGTCTCCAATTCCGCCAATTTTGCTAACGATTCTCTTTCTAATTCTGCCATACGATCATGTGCCTGTATCAAACGCAATCAATTATATATATATTGTATATATATATAATATATATATATACATATAATTATATAGATACATTAAAGAATAAAGGTTCAAAGAAATAAATCAAATAATTATAATAAAGTTTGTACGACCAACACAGGATGTGTAGAAATTATATTGATAGAAATTGAATACAAACATTTCGATCCTTAGTTTGGATCTTCCTCAGTATAATATTGACGAATAACGATTTCACTTTACAGTGAAGCATTAGAAATGTCAATTTAAAAAATTGCAAAGCTATATCGAATCGGAAACATCGTAATAATAATGGCAAAGAATGAAAATCATTAAATAGCTCAGTATTTACTTAAATATTTAAATCGTGAGTCGGAAATAAAAATTGAAATGTTAAAAGATCATTGTGTAATTATTGTACTCTGATAAAAAAATTTATTAAATATATATTCGTATATGTATAAAAAAACAATAATTAAACAAGTTCTAGTGCATTTTTATATAAAGCTGTTTCTATAAATTAGATTTTATGAATTATGTATTTAGACCAATTTTTGTTTTCCTAGTGGCTTTATATAGAAAAAGTGAAAGTTTATATCGCTTACATGACCAAGTTCATCTTCTAATTCCGCTACTTTTTCCAATGCTGCAGTCTTTGTTTCACTATCTTCCATTAAGGCAGCTACATCAAATACGTTATCTAAGTAAGCTGAGATTTGAACCTAAAGCACAAGATAACGTATGATAATTTATATAAAAACATAAAAGTGAAACTAATAAAACTAAAATTATTTTATAAGGCATAATATTTCACTCAACAATTAGAAAGTATTTATTTATTCTGTATTATACAAATATTGATCGCTATGAATTTATTAAAGTATTCGTATACGATAACAGATATCTTGATTCACCGATCGTTATTAAATTACATCGTAAAAACAAGAATAAAATTTTTTTCCGCTAGATATCTATCGTCTTATTTTTATGTTCCCTATGTAACTGATTAAAAGATACAAACATAAGAATATTTATTTATTACAATCAGTGCATTGTTTATAAAATTTTACATTAATAATTTAATTATATTAATAAATTTTATACGCATTCACAATTTACTGACCTGTAAATCTTCGCTCTCTGTGTGTCTAAGCTTCTCAAGATATTCGTCTAATCCAAGCTTTGTGAATTCATACTGTAGATGTACTCTGAAGTTCATATCTTCTACCGAATGCACGACAATATTGACGAATTGCATACAAGCAACCATAAACTCTATATGGAAACTATCATACTGAGTAAAATATTCCATAAGTGTTGTAAATCTTCTCCTCTCAGAACATATTTCTTTGAAGTTATCAAATGCTGACAAAATGATCTCGTGGCCACCCTTCACTAAACAGATTGCAGCGAGAAGTTCCAATACTAAAGCTTTTGTCCTGAAAGAGAGTGGTACATTTAGTGTAATGGCTAAATCATGAGAGCAATTATACAAAACAATATAACAGGGAGTCCGGTAAGTTTTACAAAGCGCTCGTATAAGTAAATTGAACTGAGTCGAAAAGTCCTGTATCATTTTGTAATTTTCGCAATAATTTATGAGAAATTAATTAGTAAAGATCGTCAAAGAGATAGTTTACTTGAACGCTTTGGTGTGTGGCCGATGCATTTGAGCAACCGACACTTATTATATCTGCCAAAGTCTTGTTCTGACGAAAGGCTAGTAGATTATTTTTCTTATATTATATGTAATGAACTATTATTGTACCAAATTCCAACTTTGCTGAAATGACACAACTATCCTATCTATATCGTATTTTTTTACATGTTTGAGGGGATGGCAGACTGATATCGCCCCGACAGTTCACTAGCCGACTGTCATTTTATCACTTTTTATATCATTCATAAAATATAAATAATAAAAAAACAAAAAATTACCTTTGCTGCTATGAAACAAATGTTTTATTTTTCTTGACAAAGTAAAATAGCTCCCGTCGGTCTCTGTCCTGAAAGATTGACAGCAGACTTAAGATTTAGCGATCTTAAGTATAAAAATGACGACAAAATTGATAAACCAAATTGAAATGACACGCAAAAAATGTTCACTGGCTTCCGAATTATTATGCATAAGCGACGAAAAAAACAATTACTCCAGTGCTGATAATATCCCGTGTGCATTTGATAGTAGATTGAGCAGATGCGCGCTCTTATTCGGCGATCTTTCGAATATCTCAAAAATTGCAAAATGGTATTTTTCGACTCAGTCTGTTGTACTTGCATACGAGTGCTTTGTTAAAATTTACCCTGTTAAAAGATAAAGATTTTTAAACGATACCCCTTTCAGGATATGCAATTCTTGAGCAAAAACTTATAGTAATTTGAATATAAAATGAATAAGTTGTTACGACACATTATGGATATTGTTACATGTTTAAAATCATTTCTAAGCAATACGAGATAATAATAGACAATACATGACTTACCTCAGACTTTTGTGAATTAAACTCAATGCAATGCAGTTGATAGCTTCTCTGTGTTGAATAACCATGTTAAATCCATACTGTGAAAAATCGATATAAATATATTCATACATTTTATTATACGTAGGCGAGTTTCGATGATATTCGATCCGAAAGAAAAAAATCAATCTTTTTCGAAGAAATGTTTTACCCTTTAAAAGTGACTTAGGGCACATATAAAAAAATACGTGTCTCTTATTTTGGTGTGAAGAATTAAAAGTTCATTAAAAAAAATCGAAGGGTTATATATTCAATCTTTTCCTTGTCAGAAAAAATAAGAAGATACAAATTGATCATAGACAAATAAAGTCCAAAGATCTATTTTATCAACAAGTAGATAAATATTCAAAAATTTTTAAATAAATTATAAGTATAAAAAATCCAATATGTACAAGTTGAAACTCGTATCTATATAAGATAATACATGTTACTTTTAATTTACATAAAATAATACATGTTATTTAATTTTAGTAAAAATATACGGATTCGTTATGCAAAAATTAAAATTTATGTTTATAATTTGTGGAACTTTCTTTTCTAATTATATATTGATATGAACATGTTAAAATGATAAAACTAAGAGTCACAATCTTTTTGGATTTTCGAATGTTAGAATTAATCTTAAACAGCTGCTTGTATGAGAATTAATATTTACTTTATTGTTCATGATGGCACGCATGCACAGTATGCAAACATGAATATCATCCTTTGCTTCACCCATATTTAGGCGTGCCACATGTCGAGATCTCCTTTTGACCCCAGGACTATCTTTAAGCTCGTGAAGAGGCGGCCTCAAGCATCCGTTGTTTAATGGTGAGGTATCAGTGCCCGCTGTGTTAATATTATCACCGATTTATTATTTTTGAAATCTACGATAAGTCAATTTATCGTAAGAACATTAGTATCTAATTATCTTACATACACAATATTCATTCAATAATCTTTATGTAAATGTCTTAAACTCCTTAGACCTTTTTTGTTAAAAAATGGACTTTTATTCAAAAAGAGAGAAAGAGGGAATTTTTTTTATTCACAAAAATATTTTCCACGGATAGTAACGTAATCTTTAATAATACTATTGTAGCAATCCGTGATTAAACGAAAAAAGCAGGTATTTGTTTTTCTAAATAAATGTAGAGTTCGACTTATCAAAATATTAATTAATTATCTTTATATACTTATTGTGTATAATTTATCGTAAATTTATATTGTCGTAAATATTATATTATTAGAAACGTCATAAGGACATCTTACGACGTAATATCAATCGATTTCAACAAAATTCTTTATAGCGATTGGTATTGACGTCAAGTGATACCTGAGCAAATGGATAAGGTACGCCTCTCAAGCGTTTAAAAAAATGTTTTGAGTATAATAAGTACAGCTAATAAGCAAGTTCAAATAGAACGCTTGATCCAAGAGCTTGGTGGCGCAGCGCGCTTGAGACTAGTAATTTCTCGACCTTGCTAATTCAAATCTCAAAAATTTTTTCTAAGTAAAATACAATTATTACACAAAATCAATTACATAGATTATTATATCTTGTCTATTTATTATATGTTACAAAGGTGCATTTCACCGTTTGTATTCTCTGCCAAGAAAATTTGTTTAATAACTGATTACTATACACAACACGAATAAATGTGAAACATTTTATTCATTGGAAATAAATAGAGTACATATTAAATGTCATATTTGTTATAAAAACAAGCAAAGCAATCATTCGCACGACATCTTGCACATCGTACAAAAACTGCGTTTTTACAGTTACATTCGTGAGAAAAATACACTTCATTTATGAATTTTAATGAATTAGATACAATCTTCACGAAATGCTATTTCTCGTTTTTACTTTCTTAAAAACAAACAGTTCTGCAAATGCTTGATCAAAATTTTTACCTGCTTAAAAATATATGTCATACGGTTTATGTGAAGGTGCGTTTAATAGTGCATGTTCTTATACCGTCATCGTTACAAATAATTTCATCATATAACGTAAGATTTTATTTAATTAGCCCACGAATTTATTAATAAGAGAAATTTCTTCTGTTCTGGTGCTAATGCTTCTTTATTTTGTGTAATAATTAAATTTTAAAAATTCAGGATTGAACCAGCAACGTCGATGTTATTAGTCAAGCGCTTTATCGCTGCATCAAGCTCTTTAATCGGTCTACTTGAACTTACTTATTAACCGCACTTATTAACCGCACTGTACTATACTAAAAAAATTTTTTTAAACACTTGAGAGGCGCACCTTATCTATTTGCTTAGTAACACTTCAATACCAATTGCTACAACGAGTTTTACTGAAATCGATTGGTATTCGTCGTAAGGCCCTCTTATTGTACTCATTGTCAATTTTAAAAGATTAGTACGTTTAATTTAATTTATTACAATTATATGTATATCTAGTAAACTATAGGATAGATTCTCCGATTTTACTTTTTTAATTTTCAACTTCTTACCGCTTTGCAATTTTTCTTCAGAATTTGTGTAGGATTCCAAAAGTCGTTGCTCATGTCGCATCATTAATAATCTAAAGCTGAGATAGTCTATCAAAGCATCCAAGCCTTGATTTTCTTCATCTAAGAATTCTCTCACCCATCTACAATAATGCTCGGTTTAAAATACAGATGTTCAAAAAGTCGATTCGCGTGAACAAATAAACGTATAACACTGAACACTATTAGTATAATTATTCATGTGATCAATGATTAATACAATGGAATATGTAATTACATTGCATAAAATAAAATAGAATATATGCAGTTGCAATCTTCCTCTTCTTCATTTTAGATATTAAACAATTTCAAATGCTTTGATAATTTTAAATTCCAAGAGTCCGAAAATTTACTCATTTAAAACCATCCTTTGACAACGTATTTGAAAGAAAAATATAAATATCGCAATTACACTGTGTGCCCGATATCAACTTAAAAAATTTTTTTAAAGTCACGTGGTTGTGATGAGAACACGTCCCTCTATTATTTTTCCAAGAAAGTTGGCGAAGTTAGATCTTATCGGAATGAGATGTCGATTTAAAGTTGTGTAAATTTTGAAAGATACAAGTAGCGAAATTTTTAAGATTCTGAGAGCAAATATGACAACATTACAAATGCACACACGCACGCACGCACGCACACACGCACGTGCGCTCGACCGCGCCCGTCCGCACGGACGCACGCGTTCTGGATGCCCTTAGCAGTCATCGTAACAATAATCATTTAATTCCTCGCATTAAAGCCCTCATCCTTAAGGCACGGTAAAGTAAAATCAAGTTGAATTTTATTTGGATTCTCTCTCGTAGCGACATTCTTGGCAACGAAATCGTAGACTAATTAGTCAAACGTGCCATACGCGAAGATATCTAATTTTAAGGTTCTCTACTCGAATCTTTATTCTATTCCCAAATCTTATTTGAGAAACAGTTTTGATAAATACATTGAACGCTCGTCATTAATCAAAGGCGAATTTTATTTTAAGAACATCTATTCCAAGAACAAAAAACCTTGGTTGTATGTATCTCATACCCATTCTTATTACTACGCTAAAGTTTTAGAAGTAACTACTTCAATTACAGCCTCTCCCGCAAAAATATCATTGACGATCCTTCCTGTATATGTGGATATCCTATTCACGACTCCATGTATTAGTTGCTGTCCATTTACACCGATTCTCAGATAATTCTCACTTGTGACGTCATAACTCAGTTGAATGCGCGTTCCTTTTGCATTATGACAAGTGAGATTTAACTGAGTTTTTGTCTATAATCTGCACAAGATCGAGACCGTGTGCTGTTCAGTGAGTCTCGTAAATTCATTTTAAAAACGAAGTTCTGAATCTGTGTTGTCATGTGATAACTTTTTACCAAAATAAGCAAATAATGACATCATTAATCTGAGTATGAAGTACTCAGCTCACTTCAGACTCAGTTTCACTTGTGTGTAAATGGAAAACAACTATCATCTTTAACTACCCTCCGACTGAACCACATACACTTCCGCTATGCTCCGCTTTACAAGAGTCTATCAATTCTGAAAATAATCTTCATTACATTATCCATGCGCTACATAATCCCTCAACTAAAATTTGCCTCTTATTCGTAAGCTTTGATAAAGCCTGTAACCGCAATCTATGACTCATATTCGCGCGGCTCTCACTCGCGGTATTTGCGCAGGCGCATCGGCTCCTGCTCCTGACCTTTTCGTCCCATCCCAGCGACGGATATCATGCCGCTTACCGCGAGGTTTCGGAGCCACTGCCGGTTCCCTATCGGCTGATGACTTATGTTGCCATCCAGCTCAAAGGCACTTGAGATTTTTCCTTGTATATTCTATGTCGCCTCTCAATGAAATCTGTGACGAAATCTCCTTACATTGAAAATAGGAGCAAATTAAACAAGAAGAAGAAAAGCAGCTTCCCACAGAGTCAAAGGTGAAAATTTTCATGAACAAATCATACAAATATAATGCCTATATAAAAAAAATTTCTTCTTACGATGATTTTTTATTTCTGTTGGTCAATTCTTCAAATTAAGATTCTTCATGAAGATTTAATTTCGTCAAATTCCTTGGGGAAACGATAGAGATCCATGTCCCCGATACAACCAAACCTACGTGATCTTCGGAAAATTTTTGCGGCCACACTGTGTTAAATTTTTTGGAGTGAAATCTCACTCCAAAGAAGTTAAAATCTGCCATTATTAAAAAAAGAGTAAAAAATTTGCACTCTTGAATAAGAGTGGCAGATTTTTAATCCTTTCTTGGAGTGAGATTCATTCCAAAGGAAAGAAATCTCACTCCTTTTTTGGAATAAATCTCATTTCAAAGGTGTAAAATCTCTCCCCATAAAAAAGTGAAAAATTTGTATTTTTTAATAAGAGTGAAAATCTGTTTCTCTTATTAAAGAGTACAAATTTTTCACTCTTTTTCAATATTGAAGTGAGATTTCACTCTAAGAAATTTAGAGAGTATCAAAAATAGTTTAATTAAGAGTACAATTTAAAAAAAATTTTTCATAAGATAGCCAAAATAAAATGTGTATTAAGATGGTAAAATTATTCAAGCTGAATAAATTATTATGATGGTTAAGTAATTATTAAAGTCAGTTCTTACTCAATGTGATTTGTGCGTAAGGATATTTCCAAGTCACGTAATACTTGAGTCGATGTAGATTCTCCGACCATTTTTCTTTTCTGAAAGAACATAAGGAAACGATACGACTGTGTAATCATTAGTATCTGTTTGATAATGAACTTCTTGCGGATAGAACCGATTATCATTTTAAAAAAGATAAAGAAATTTAATGTCTCTTAAGTAAGAGTTAATCGAATCAAGCTAGAGGTCGTTTACTAACTTTATAATTCTGTAATCCATATCGAAATGAATAAAAACAACAATACATGTCAAAGTAATAAAACAAAACTTTCGACTTTAATATGATCATCTTCAGTGTTATACAATCACAAGTTATCAACGCTGCCATAAAATATATTGCAAATTAACAAAAAAATGGCAAACCTTGTATTATTTATAAATAAATAGTGCAAGATATTCTTCTTCTCTTATATCATGAATTCAGTTGTCCAATCCGATTAAGTACATTATATTCAAGGCAGTTAACTCTCCCTGATGACCAGACCGTCAATTTGAGAAATTTATTCTGGTTCCCCAACCATTGTACAGTCATAATACACGCATTGTAGAGTAGGATAAATCCGACATATATGTCGCACCAAACAAAAACTTAATTTATTACTATTTACTATGTTTAAGGTATATAAACTATATTAGCAAAAATTTTGTACTGTCTACTACCATGAAAAAAATATTAGGAATCTGAAATACTTATTTTTCATATTAAAAAAAAATTTTGAAATCCTTGCATTTTTGCCGTATACCCCGTGGGGTGGAACATAAAATTACTCATAATGTGGAATGTACGACTCATGAAATAATGCTTAGAAATAAGACATAAAATGACACAATAACTTATAAAATGCGTTTTATTAAGAAATAAAAATTACGAGATAAATATATATACAAAATAATAGATAATAACTCTAATCCTTTTACTATTGAATCCAATCGGCACATTATATGTGCTTTGCTAATGCAAAAAAATAGTTATCACAAGCACTTTTTTTCTCTCAATGTAGGTAATGATGAGCTAAAAGCTATAATGGAAGCGGATACTTTTCAAACTATATACGTATGAATTAGCATCAAGATTTGATTGGTTTTTCGCATTACAGAAATAGTCTTCGACGTTAAAGACCACATTGCATGTATAACAATTTTAAGCTTTTGTGATGAAATGGCTAATTTGAGAATTAAAGTAAAGAGATGATGTGTGTGTGTGTGTGTGTGTAGATTTAATTTTGGGAGAAAAATAGTTCAAAAAAGAAATTCATTTGTCTTACAGTACGCATAGATACAGAACCGGAATAAATTTCTTAAATTGATGATTTGACCAAAAGGTGAGTCAATTGTCTAAAATAATGTACTCGATCGGATCGGACAATTGAATTCGTAAAATAAGAAGAATATCTCATACCATTTATTTATAACAAATAATATACAATTTATTATTTTTGTTAATTTACAATGTATTTTATGGCGACATTGTAATTGTGTAAAACTGAGGATATGACCATATTAAAAGTCAAAACGTTTGTTTTATTACTTTGATCTGTATTGATATTTTTATCACTTTCATATGAATTACAGGATTATAAAGTTAGCAAACAACACTTAACTGTGTCAGTTTGAGCCCCACGCGATTACTGAAGGGTTAAAATAAGCATACGCAATCAACATGTCTTCAAAATACATTAATTTTTGCTCGAAAAAATGATTATATTAACATATGTATAAATGAAAATGCGCGCGCACATGGTACGTGTTAATGGGGGAAAAAAAATGTATAAAATATATTTAAAAAACATACTCGATGGCTTCGTGATGCTGTAGGATCCAGATAAGTACGTAATTTCGCCAAATAATGGGACGGTGGATCTTTAGCTTGTACTCTTTCCTGCAAATATAAATGTTTTATACGACTAACTTATGTATACGAACCTAATTCAATTATAATTCTCAATTTATTATAAATATAATATTTAACATTTATAAACTCTTTTCTCTGCTAAAGCATTAATTTTGAAACCATGGCCAGACGATAAATTGTCTTTTCGGTCTGTATTAATGTTGAATTACTAATTTCACAATTTCTATATTTATAATTAAAATGATTCAAAATAGTAGTATTTATTTATTCTTCATAATATCAATACATGTTCTTGTTATATATTTTTATGATACAAAGACTATGCGTTTCAAGGGTTATCTCCGCGTCTAAATCCATTATTAGAATGCCAACATTTCATGAACATTGCAGTTTATTTTATCAGAGCCAAAAGCAGCCTGAATTGTTTTTCCAAAGGACTCTCTCTATATACGCTGTTTAGAGATAGAAGGAGAATGAGGGAAGAGAATGGAGATAAGAGGGAGAATAGGTCGATCAATCTTCGATGACCGGGAGAATAGTCTTCCACATTCTACCTATATTATAGCTATCATCTCTGTTTAAATTATTGGGATGTTTTTGTATCTCTATGCCACTCTGTATTTTCTTGGGAAGTATGATGTAATAGTGACTATTGTTGTTGTTTTACTAAACAATATTTGGTATCCTATTTCAATGTTGTGTTCTGATAATGCTAACTGTGTGACATGTTTTCATCTAACGACATGATGTTCTTTCATTCGTAGATTGATTATTCTTCCAATCTCTCCAATGTATACTTTTCCGCAAGAGCAAAGCATTTTATATATTCTTGCGGAACTGAGTGGGTCTTCGGTCTTTGGGATTTCTCAACATTTGTTTTATCTTTTTAGGGGATATAAAAATCGTTCGGATGTTGTGCTTGTTTAGTATCCTGCCTATCCCATTTGTTGTTTTTTTAACATGTAGGAGAATAAAAAGGATACTTTTGATTGTGTGATAAGATTCATCACTTTATCTGTATATTTGCTGATTTTATTTTATTTATACCTCTTTTATCAAGCCCATTTTTCTATAAAATTTGTTTTAGATGGTTGAGTTCTGCTTCTAGGTGTTTTTTGTCAGAGATGGTGAATGCTGTATGCACAAGTTAATTGCTGATTGCCTTTGTGCTGAATGGTGATGGCGATTCTATATGTAGATAACTATCTGTGTGTGTGTGTGTGTAGGTTTTCTGTACTTGATGACCTAAGGACAGTAAGGACCACTTCGACTAACTCCTATTAACTTCGACGATTAGGCCACTGAAATTAACCAATCGCATTTATCATTTCGCTTAAAGACAGATGCGATTGGCCAATTCCAATGGACTAACCGATTAAAGTTAATCAGAGTTGATCGAAATGGCCCTAATGTACCGTCAGTTTTTAGTGAAAAGCACATTCAGAGAAGGAGAATTTTCCATCTTCTTCTATATCTATAGTGAAGCGGATATTGGGGTGTCAGTTGTTGAGAAAAATAAGAAATTTTAACTTATCTTAACGAAGTTTAGCTGTGCCGTGTCTCCAAATCATGAATAGGAGGAGATCGGGACACCAAGGGTCACAAATAAAGAATCAAACAGTCAAATATGCTTTAAAATATAAGATTTTTTCATGGTCTCATTTTTTTATATAATTAAGGGATTATATATTTTTTATTTATTGAATATTTTTAATAAATATTTGTTTGTTTTTAAATAAAAATGAAACTACGTTTTTATTTAAAAAAAAAATTAATTTTTTTAGGAATGACTCATGATGTCCCGGGTATGAGAAATTTGTAATACGTCCATATTCGTTACAATTTTTTTGCATCGATTACATCGATTTCAATCATTGCTCTATCTATACAATTATTATCTAAACCTTCATTTTGAGATTCTAAATTATATATATATATATATATATATACTCACTTGATCACATATAATGTCCCATTTTTTTTCGTTGTCGTACTGCTTTAACAGTTTTGCCTTATCCGGTGGTAGATCCATGGAGGCCTGCACAAGAAACACTGTATCTATTATTTTAATCTATCAGCATATATGTGCGAATTCTATTCTATCAATTTTATAAATTTTGTGTAATTTTTTTATGTTACAAATATAGAAAATACAATTTCCTATGTTTTTTCTATTTATTATTATAATTCAAATTAATATTTGCCTAAAAAATTTTTTAATATAAATTTTTGATGGAATAGAAATAATTTTTTATTTGAATTAAAATAATCAAATTTTAAAAGACTCAAGACATTTTTTCGTTTCTTTTCGAATACGTGTTAATAGAATTTCAGATATTTTAAAAACAATAAATTTTTTGTATAAAAAATGTTATTATGTAATTGAAATTATAGATATATGTACTTCTCAAGATTTAACCACGTTAACGTTTTTTTTCTTAGCGACCAATAAAAAGCTGACTAATGTTCCTATTTATATGATTGCGATGCTCACTAATTCTACTTTTTAATTGCCGATTTGTCCAACACATGAAGTATTTTTCTCTTTTTCTTTTATTTCGAATTGGTCCTGCCAACTTGATATTAAGTTAGTCGCGCTACGATTTTTTTCGTAATGGCGCACAATACAAAATTGTCATTAATGGTACAATTTAGTACAAAATAAGTACTAAATATTCCGATTTGATTTTGCTGATTTGATGCTGCCAGGTTTATGGAGCTTAAAAAAAATTTCGCCGCGCGATTTTGTAAAATTGGATATGTATATAAATTGACATCGAAATATTTAAGCACTAAGATCTGTTTTGACCGAAAATAGGATTATTTCTTTTAATTAATTTATTTTTCTCAATTTAATTGCGAATTATAATAGATTATTAACTGCTCCCTAGTCGCAGCATGTCAGTTAGTAACGCCCAGGATCCTCTGTGTAGCAATCATTGTACTTTACCAAGCCGATACCCTCATCCTCACCCACGTCATGCCTGAACAAATTTATATATGTGTGATGGGTAGAAAGAAGAAGGAAAAAGAGAAAGAGTGAAAGGGTAATGACCCGGAAGAAAGAGAAACGCATTGGATTAATGGACGGTAGAGGGACATTGGAGAAAACAAAAAAAAAAAGAAACGACTCGTTTTTGAAATACGAATATGTTCAATGGGTATACGTAAGAAAAATATTGGTTGAGAAGACGTAAAGGGAAGAATACGAGGAAGAAAGAGAGAGATAAAAGAATTTCTGTAGGAGACAAATTTGTGAAGAAAGAAAAAATGTGTCCCTATAACACGAAAACTGACGATGATAAAAAGAAATTTCGGAGATACGCAGATAACGAAAAATAATATATTAAATTAATGTAAAAAAAATAATTTCGATATGTATAACGACAAAAAAAATTGCTAGGAGAAAGAAGGACGATTTAACAATTTACGTAAATAGAGAAAAAGGATAAACCATTGTGTATTTGTATTAGAAACAGTCCATTCATGTTCTCGTAACTCGCTTCGCGATGGAAAGTCATTACGCAAGAAGGGGAGTGTTCAGGATAGTTCTTAACACTGTACGTAACAGAAATAAAAGACGTTGTTTTTTAAACATTTTGTTGATAATTTTTTAATGAATAACAAGCAATGGTTAAAATCTTGACAAGGTCATTGAATTTTGAAAGGGCTGACCTTAAAAAAATATTTACCCATAAAATAACATTGTATTTTTCTATTATAATATTTATAATGCAGAGGGTGGCAAAGACTAATGTTTTTTTTAAGAACAAAACATTATGTTTCTTCTTAAATATGTTTTTAATATTTCAAATATGCTTTAAACAGTATTATAAAAAAAACATGTTTAAAATATATTAAAAACAACAATTAAACATGTTTTAAACGGTTTAAAACATGTTTTTTACCAACCCTATTATAATGGAATTATCATAAAGTTTGTCATTATAATAATGTTTCGAATTATAAATTATATAATAAAGCAAAAAGGAATATACGATTTTATTTTCAAATTTAGAAAAAACTATATTTCTAAGAGTATCACGAAACAGTTTATATTGTATAGGAAATTATATTCTCTTTTTTTTTTTTTAGAAAGCCGAAAAGTTACGCTCTAGTATCTACAGATTTCATCGTTGCGCCATTATTTTACACGCGCCATTAATATTACTACTTATTCACTTGATAATATACAACATTATAAAAACATACAAATATGAAGTAATACTATATAGCTTTATATAGTAGTGTCTTTAAACGGTACATGTAGACAATTTAAGGAAGTTACTCTTATCCTCAAGAAGCCTACGTTCAATTATATGTTAGTCAAAATTTGCGAGAAAATTTGTATTAAATTTAACATATTTCACATGTCTTATACGGTCCATTTAATTTGGGTGTTAATTTAACACACGATGAATATTTTAGAAGGTAACATATTACTTAAAAAGATAATACTGACACAGTTTATAAACCAACCGTGGAAGCATTTTTTTTTCAATAAAATTAACATTTATAATATGTTAAAGTAACATATATTTTATTTCTTCATCTTAAAAATTACGTTTTAAAACACATTATTTTTATGTTATTTGTTCATTTATTCATAAACTGTGTTATTTTGACACGAAGAAATATTGTGAACATCAATTTATAATATTAACACAAACTATTTAAATAACATAATCACATTATGTTAAATCGACACTCGAATATGTTAAAAAATTCGACAAAAAGGTTTAACAAGGACTTCAGTGGACCATTTTCAACACAAATACGAAATGTCTTTTTATTATAAATAATTGAATAATAAATTTAGTATTGATGATGTTACTTGATATAATTGTTAATCTATAAAAATTATATTTAATGCAAAGCTGTTCGTTTTGAAATTTTTATTTTAATAAAAATAATTCTTTGATATTATATTGAATTATTGAATATTAATACGGTCACGTTCGCGCGCATAGCGTTCGCGTTCTCGCGTTCCGTATGGATCGCGCTCTCATCGCACTCACGGAAATAACAACACTTCTGTATTTAGAAACCAGAACTTTAATGACGGAACTATCAGTACAATGATAAAGTCAGATAAAGCCCAGAAACATAACGGAACGAAACTCTCGTCCTGTCGATTCTAAATCCAGGCACGGAGAACAACCGACGCGCGCTACTTCTCGATCTTCATGCAAACTCGAGAAAATTTCACGGTGCAAAGTTTCGCGGGCGCAACAATATTATTAAAGATATTAGAATATATTGACTTAAAAAAATGTAACACAACACACATTTCGATGAGTAAAATCGTTATATCAAACAATTCTAATAATTTGTAATTAAAATAATATTTATTTTCGAAATAGGTTTTAGGTTAAATTCTTATATCGTGAAAAGTTTTATTATTAAAAGCTATGTAGTTATAATACCATGTAAAATTTTAATAGCTCCAAAGAACACAAAAAGAAGCCATTTTTTATTAAAAAATATATAATAATAATATCTCATAAGGAAGGGATGAAAAAATAACGTGTTTCTACGTCTTTCCGTGCATCAAGTTCAAAGAACAATTGTTCTTTATAGTCGCAACGAAAAACAGCGCGCGACTGAGGTTCATTTAACAACGACTGTCTCTTTCTGCGATTATGATGCACATTGCGATTACACTGGGTTTCTTATAACGCCCTAATATGCAGACAGTGTGTAACGCAGCTCTACATATGCGGACCGGACGGAAAGCCCATGCTCGCAATTCCATGCTCGAATTCTTTTTTGCACGAAAAATATTGCAACGCTCGTCGCCGACAACATGTCGACTCACGTCGTCGTACGATGCAGTTCGAATCAAATATTCTTTCTTTTCTTTTCAACCTGCCTTAGCATACAATAATCGATCATCTTTTACGATTTAACATCAAACGAGGAGAGAGAGAGAGAGGGGGGTCAACTCTAGAAATACAGTCAATATGCAATATCTATAATATATGTATATAATTATTATCGACGCATCTTTAGTGACCGTAATGAAGAGCACCGATTATTATAATTAAAGAGAGAATTAGCGCTTTCTCATTCTAGACCTATTCTGCTAAACAAATTATATTCGAGACTTTGATCGCTGATTTTGCAGATACGCATCTAAATAAAACAGATAATTCTATGATTTATATTGTAATATAATATAAATCATACACAATTATATCAATAAAACAACTAATTTAGCGTTTAAGCCTTTAATATTTTGTGTGTATATATATATAATATTACTTATATAGTATAATGTAATCTAATTAGTATAAAAAAAAGACTCATTTTCAACACTTTAAAAACTATTTATGAAATAAAGAGATTATTCTTTATGTACAAAGTTACTTTATTAATATTTTAGACATGAACAAAATTAGTGCTAAACACTGTAATTTAAACTATGGTTACACAGTTATACAATAATTTTACCTTTATAATTAATTAACAAATTTAATTTTTACTATATTTATAATTATGGAAATAGTGTTATACAATGTGTAACCTCAAAAAATTGTTAGTTACAAAATAAAAAATTGTTTTAATATAAAAACAGTGCATATCAATTTAAATTTCTTCTTTAAAAAATTTACGCACACAAATAAAAAAAAAATAAAACATGAAATTTGTCAAAATGTATGTTATTAATGTGATTCCTTCAAATATGCATAAACGTGCCAAATTAGCTGTACTGTCCAAAAATTTTCACGGCCAAGCAATAACGTTTAAGCACCATTAACAGCGACCAGTGTCCCTCGACTGGTAGGCTCTTTTATTTAATGCCCAGGAATAACTCTATTCGCACGTGCACACCATTTGGCTACGGGCCATTTCGCGGCGCGTACACTTGCTCTTCAGACTTTTCTTTGTTCTCTTTCACGAAAAGGAAGTTCTAGCCGGTCGACATTAACAGCGTTGATTTTACACGAGAACTCTGTCATCGCATGTGATAATGATATGCTCTCACCTCTGTGAAGTTGGCTCCACTTTTTCAAAATTTGCAAAAAATATGCAGAGTTCTCTGGTATTGAAAACTCTAGAGAGTTCTGGAGTTTCAAACTGTTTTAGAAAGAGTTCCGTCGATTAAAATGGTGAAAACACCATTTGAATTAATTGGGGGAAGGAGGTGGGCTAACTATACGACTCTAAATTAGAGTTTCTTTAAATCACAATAGTGTCACAGAAAAATAGAATCCTATGAATTAAATTAAATATACGTCTTCGAATGTTTCTTAAGATTTAGATTTATCTCGGCTAATTAAAAAATTTCATCTACTTTCAAGTAGTTAATTCTTATTGAATGTTACTTTTAAATATTTTTTATGCGCTCGCATATATTTTTACCTCTTTATAATGTTTTTTATCAAATTCTAACGTTTTAAATTTTAGTAAAATGATATTATAAATCATGAAAGATTCATCATACGTTCAGAAGACACGTGCCGGATGTACATAATAATTAGTCATCGTGAATATTCGAATGTCAAGACGTTCGATGATCAAGTAGATAGTGAGCATTACGTATGTGATTATTTTTATTCATAAATAACGTTACTCACACAGGTCAGAGAGAGAGAGAGAGAGAGAGAGAGAGACGTGATATAAATCTTAACAAATTTTCAGCAATAATACTGAATAAAAAAGTTATAAAAGTGTACAAATTATAGTAAACATTAAAATTTAAATGGTTAATGTCAATTTTTGTCAATGTGAATTAACTTTAATCTTAATTTAAATTACTTTTTATCTTCTTCTAGTCCTACAAATTAAAAAAAAAAAACAAAAAATTAAAGCGAGATTATAAAATAAATCATTGATAGAAATGGACATAAGTTAATCAAGTACGATATGTTTAAGTAAACATTAATTTTATTGATAAGGAATTATTTTACTTTTGCTAAATAAGCATTGTTTTAACCTTAAGGCTGCCGGAAAGCCGATATAGCGGCTCTGGAGGAAAATCAGTTTTTTTTCTGTAAGAAACATATGTAAGAAAAAATAGAAAAAAATAAAAAAGGAAAAAAGAAAAAGGAGCTACATAAATACTCTCTACGTCCACATCGTTAGCTCTGGGTAATTCTAAAGGAGAGTTAAAAAATCAAAATATTTAACCACTTTTTGATAGAAAAATTTAATGATCGTGAAAATTTTTACAATTTGACACTACCATCAAATTCAGCGCCCGTAAAAACCCTTATTAATACTTATTTAAAAATTTTATGATAAAAAAATTTTTTTTTATCTTATCCTGCCGGGAAGCCGATATATCGGCTCCGCCTATGATATGATAATATCTCAAATCCCGGCAGTCTAAAGGTTAAATATTTTTGCGTACCATCGAAAAATCGGTGAAACTATAAGAAAAATAACGATAAAATGTACACATGAATGCAAAATAATTCATGGCATTTCATATCAAATATTAAACTTTAATGAAAATATTTTTCGAAAATTGTTCAACTTTGCACTCGCGTGAATATTCATTCAAATTTCAAAACGAAGTTTGTACAATTAATATGTGACCTTGAATCACAACAGTCGAATTTTTCTTTTACCTAACTGGACCTAACATATATTCTACGTATGTATACATACAAAAAGTAACTTTAAATTGTCGGAATACAAAATATTGAGGAAAAAAAAGTAGGCGAGACGAAAAGTAGTGAAAAGTAGTGAAAAGCACTAGGCGATAACAAGAGATAAGGGGTATCGTCTGCTAGGATTGCCGCGCATGAAATAATGAATATGAGAAAAAGGGTGTTGCACTCAGTATACTGACGAGCACTTTGGTGAAGCGCCTCTCGAGCTCGAGGGCGTCCGGCATCGGCTGTCTAGGCGCGCTGCGCACGCTGCCCGTGCGAGTGTGAGGTCCGCTCAGGCTGCCCATACCCATGCCCATGCCCATGTTGAGTTGACACGAGTGATGAGGCATGCCAGCCTTCACACCGCCGACGAAAACCTCACGTACACCACCATCGCCCTCCCCGCTGCGACTCTGCACGATACCCATATTTCCTCTCTAGCGAGCGCGCTTCTTTGCGGCTTGCGCCGGCGAATATTATTATATTACGGACGTACGGACGGAAATCTTCCCAGAGATGTCGACTCGCTCCACCACTATATTACTAGATTACTCGACGCAGCACGGCGTAACGAGAAACGTAAACGTAAACGTGTGATGATACACACATCGCACGCACGTACGCACGCACGCACGCACGCACGCACACACGCACACATGCACCGTCAACGACGAACGACATGCGCATCTACGGAAACGTCAACAACGGACACGAACGCAGCAGTGCAGGGCATCCTTCGTCTCCGTCTCGTTCTCGCCGATGCGATGGAGCAGTTAGGAGGAATGCTGGTATTGCTGGCAAACGGACGAGACCGAGACGAGGCAGTTCGTATCGGAACGTGCAACAGGTACGAACGTCAGGCGGTTGTCCATCGCGAATACCAAGTCACGTTCGCTATTCTCGCAATGCACGACTCTCCGCCGCGCACCGCGTTTGCGTTTGCTCGACGAAACAACGTTCACACCTACACCACATTGCTCGCATTCACATCACGACACTGACATGGACCACATGGACTGACCACGACTGACAGCAACGACTGAGCTGCGAGCAACGAAGCTGTGATGCGAAGTCGCGATCGTCCGTCTGCGGCGCGCCCGTCACTGATCACTCCCGTTCCCGTCTCCACTCCCTGCCCTTTACTTTCCTCGATCACGACATCATTCTTCGTCTAGCGCGAAATTCAAATACTATACATATATTCGGGGATCGCGCGATTGTGTTAATTGTGTATCAGCAAATTCACCAAGTATTGATCGACTGTGAATTGTGAATATTTGAGTGAATTTTTCCTCACTTTTGTCTTTTTCACCACATTTCGAGATATATACAATCGACTCTCAGGGGTTAATTCATCGATTCAAGAGATTGAGATTGGATTCGAATTTAACTAATCAGAAGAGAGAAAATCAATCTCAAGTTTAGTAAGCTTTACTTTGATTGGTTAAGCGGGGAGCATAAACTCTTGCGTACCGCATAACACATGAGGCATAATGGTTACTGCACACTGGACGCGATGAGCGATATCCAATGAGAGGTTTGCTTTGCGTCGTCACGTGAGAAAAAGCAGAGTTTTTATTGGATATCGCTCGTCGCTCATCGCTCATCGCGTCCAGTGTGTGCAGTAGCCATAAGACTTAGAACATATACACATTGAATGATAATAGGACGCTCAGACTGAAGCCAAGATAGGTGTGGGAGAGAAAGGTATAGAAGACCTAAAATTCGCAATGCGCATGCTCAATTTCGTCAGGTGATTCCATCTATTACGTTGTTCCATTCGTTCCAATGGATTGACGAACGGAATGACGGAACTGAACATGCGCATTGCGAATTTTAGGTCTCTATACCTTTCTCTCTCGCACCTATCTTGGCTTCAGCCCAATGTATTGGCGGTATAGGCAATGAGTGTTCCATGTGTATATGTTCTAAGGTCTATTCGGACATTCGTGTTTTTGTTTCTTGAGTTTTGGAACGCAATCCTGCTCTACTGACTCACTACTGCTGACAGCTTATTCCAGATCGTTACAGATCGTTTTGTCGCAACATCGGGCAGTGGGTGCAATGTTCAGCTTTTTTCAGATAGTATTGGTTTGTGTTGGCCAGAGAGAATTAAGTGTGTCACGTGAATTACAAATCCATAATTAGAAAATGGCCGAGTCCGAACAGAGAACTAAAGACGGTTGTAATACAACGCCGTCAAAAGAGACAATGGTGAAACAGGAAAAGCGTGATAGTACGTTGACGAATGGCGGGAAAGGCTCCGGCGATGATGCTGATAGCCTCGAAGAGTTACCGCTCGACATAGGCGAACATTATCTCGTTCGCAGATCTGACGACTCCTGGCGTACGTAACGATCCTTATCCATATTTCATTTTTTTTATCTTGAAAATGATTATTACTGTTTGTGATAACACGAGTTTGTTAACATGTTATAGCATACTTGTTTTATCCAGATAATGTATTTATATTATCAGCTTTCTGTTGTTAATGTTTGTTAAGATACTTAAATCTCATAACAATATAAAGAACTAATCAAAGCATCGTAATGTGCTTCAATTTTTTCACATCATGATGTTTTGATTAGTTCTTTATATTGTTATGAGGTTTTTCCGTAATAAGCATTATCTTTCATAGCAACTGTTTTATTAGGATTATATTATTGTTGTTAAACATTAAGTTAATAGGCAGAATTATTGTATGTACTTTTGTTTTATTTTATTGTTTATTATATTATTGTTACATAGATCCTGCAGAAATTATCCAAACACGTTATAATGAAAATGAAAATCATTATGAATATTATATCCACTATGATGGACATAACAGAAGATTGGACGAATGGGTACCTCGTGATCGAATTATGTCTAGCAGGTTTGACATGAGTGAAATAGAACGGCATGATAGGAATTCTGGAACTGATTTATTAGCATTAGATTCTTCTGATCGCAAAATCACTAGAAATCAGAAGAGACGTCATGATGAGATTAACCATGTACAGAAAGTAAATACATCTATTAAATAGAATTGTATTGCCGTAAATAAAAATTTTGTTATATTAGATATAATTTTTACACATGTACAAAATTTTTGTTATTTATGTACTCACACACACACACACACGCGCGCGCACACACACACACACACACACACACACACACACATATATATACAAAGATTGTTTTTATTATCAGGTAAAACGGAAAGTCCTGAATTTAATACACATTAATATATTTTTGTTATTTTAGACTTATGCAGAAATGGATCCTACTACAGCTGCATTGGAGAAAGAACATGAAGCTATAACAAAAGTAAAGTACATAGATAGAGTACAGATTGGTAATTATCATTTCACTTGTGTACATAATTCAATTAATGCAGAAAGGATCTCATGATTTCCAAAAGTTTGTTCGTAGGTAAATACGAAATTGACACTTGGTATTTTAGTCCATATCCAGAAGAATACGGCAAACAACCAAAACTCTGGATTTGTGAATATTGCTTAAAATACATGCGACTTGAAAAAACTTATAGATATCATATGGTAAGATAAAAAGTGTATTTATTAAACTTGTATTAAGAATATGTATTGTAATTATGACATATGTCTCTTTCAGAGTGAATGTACTCATAGACAGCCAGTTGGGAAAGAAATTTATCGAAAAGGAACATTGAGTATTTGGGAAGTAGATGGCAGAGAACACAAAATTTATTGTCAGAATTTGTGTTTGTTAGCAAAATTGTTTTTAGATCACAAAACCCTTTACTTCGATGTAGAGCCATTTCTTTTTTATATATTATGTGAAGTGGATAAGCATGGTGCACATTTAGTTGGCTATTTTTCAAAGGTGTGCAATACAAACTTAATAAAATATTTTTATATATTAACTCTAATAAAATAATCTCTTCAGTAAAGAATTTTTGGAATTATTTTCTTATTTTACTTAAGAAATACACATTAATAAGTTTGTCTAATTTAATAAGAAAGTCAACATTTTTATTAAAAATATAATTATTTGTGCTATTTTCATTTATTTAGTAATTATATTTTTCGAGTTTTTTAAAGATTTATTTTAAATTCTCTCTCTCTCTCTCTCTGCAAATTTTATTTTATTTTCAGGAGAAAGATTCACAAGACGGTAATAATGTTGCATGTATCTTAACTTTACCACCTTTTCAAAGGCAGGGCTATGGCAAACTACTGATAGCTTTTAGCTATGAATTAAGTAGAATTGAACAAACGGTTGGAAGTCCAGAAAAACCTTTAAGCGATTTAGGAAAGTTATCTTATCGCAGTTATTGGAGTTGGATTCTATTAGAAATCCTTCGAGATTTTCGAGGGGGGACTACTCTTGGTATTAAAGATCTTAGGTGAGATATATAAATATCGATCATACATACTGTTCTAGAGAATGTTTTGGGAGCAATAAATAAAAAATAGTACAAATTTATTTACAGTCAAATGACCAGCATCTCGCAAACTGATATTATCTCGACATTACAAAGTATGAATATGGTTAAATATTGGAAAGGGCAGCATGTTATTTGCGTCACACCCAAATTAGTAGAAGAACACATAAAGAGCAGTCAATATAAAAGACCGCGTCTTACAGTCGATAATAGCGCGTTGAGATGGGGAGCACCACCTCGGAAGAATATAAAACTCAGCAAGAAATAACACTTAAATGGGTTGGTGTAATATTTTTCTAAATAGTGATTATTTAATATATTTATACACACACACACATAATTCAAAAACGTTTACAAATACGTTTATAATTGATCGATGAACAATATCATTCTTGATATTTGTCATTAAAAATATAATACAATATTTGTTACTAAATAGAAGCATCACCCTTATAGCGTTTTCGGCCCGATCGGGTTTGCACCAACCTGGGTTGGATTAATCTTTCCTATTGGTTGATGTCACACGTTCTACCAATAGGAGAGCGCAAAACGCCATTAATCCAACCCAGGTTGGTGCAAACCCGGTCGGGCCGAAAACGCTATTAAATTTCGACACACGAATACGATTTATTGTTTCGAAAAAGATATTAAACTTGCGATCTGCGAAATACATTTTTCTGCTATACATATACATATTAGAAAATATAAACGTGTATCTTCATACTTGATAAAGCTCTAAACAGGTTTTTACAAGTTTTATTTATAAGTGCATTGATCAGCAAATGATACTATGTACTATTAGAATTTATGTAAGCTTATTAATAAAGGATACTCAGATAGAAAAAGGTTTATTCAACAATATTTTTTGTAATACAATAATACATAATACATTACGCACAACAATTAGAGGATCACTTTAAAACATTTTGTCGATCCGATAAAAGGCTGTATTTTAGCTTCTAGCGGATGACACCATGAATATTACTGTAGCATTCGTAGAAGTTGAATTATCAGGTTTCAAAACGAACCTTGTATTTTGCAAGATTTTGGGTAACTACATATGCGATACAGTCTCTTAAAATTTGTAGGTTTTAAAACGATTCTCTAATTGTTGTGCGTAGTGTATATAATGGGAAAAAATGTTATGTAAATGATATTATATTTTAGAGCTGGTAGATTTATGAAGTTCGACGGCTGCGTTCACGGCCGTTATAGAAGTTCCAGGTGCCATGCAAACTCCGTAACCACCATGTCCATAATTATGTATAATCTACAAAAAGGATAATCTCTCTTTCATCTATAGTACAATCTATAAATTAATATCAATTGTTTTTACTGTCTAAGTACTAACTATAGCTTTAGAATGATTACTAATACGACTCCCGTCCCCAACTCTAACACCACCATCCCGATACGGTCGCAGGCCGACTTCCTGTCGCAGAATTTCCGCATTTTTTAAGGACGGGATTAGCGTCTCGCATCTTTCACGAATTGCTGCGGATTCGTGTGGACATAATTTTATATTTTCAGAGTCAAAGTTTCTCGATCCACCTAAAGTAACTATACCATTGAAGCCTGGTATAATATAAGTATCAAGCTCACCGTAAAAGAACATTTTCATCCATGGTGCTTTTGCCTGCGCAGATATACTATTTTTTATGTATATAAACAATTAGCAAGGATGAAAGTAATGCGTACTTATAATGCTGTTACCGTTACTTCTTATAATAACGATTTTTGTTAATAATTTCGTAATTTTTCATGACGGTAACAATAATGCCAAGATTGAAAAGAATCACTTGAGAAGTAACTTATTATCAGTACATGTTATCCATAAAAAAGTAACTCGTTTCTTTATTCGTTACATAACAAATAATGAGTTTTTTTTTTATGAGTAACGCATAATGGTAACTAATTAATTTTTTAAATGACCTAATTCTGATGTTATCATTTATTAAAGCGTCAAGAGGAGATTGTATGAATGAAGAAAGATGAATATCTGAGTGCAAGATAATGTCATACTTTGAGTACTTGGCCACGAAGAGAAACAAGACGTCTGTCATCGCATAATTTGCGCGCTCCAAGTCCAGTGCAATTTATTACGATATCATAGTCATTAGTCAATTCTTTAAGAGAATTCAATTCTCTTTGCTTAAATGTAATCCCATTTAACTGCAATCTAACAAAGCGAATAGTTCAAATTATAGTCTTTCGTTGTATCATACATTACTTACCGACGTTTAGCCCACGGAAGATACAAATTGCTTTGTGTAAGGAGTGTCGAGAAGTATGATCCATACTTCCAACTACCATTTACCAGTTCAAATTCTTCCTCGTTCGCCCTTCTATATACTGGCACCACGCTTTCAAGCCAATGATTCTAATTAAATAATTTATTAATTAACGTGTAAACTCTGACACATGATGCACTAAATTTAAATTTACTCTCATCACTTATATAATTATCTCATTTTAGATAAAAATTATTTTTTTATTCTCAATCTTACTCTAACGGTGTCTTGAGATGAATTTGCGAATATATATCCAGAAATATCAGTCACTCCAGCATGAGAGGTATCATCCATTTTTCGAACAGCATCATAAAATTCGTAAGAATCTTTTATCCATTGTCTTAAAAAAATTAATTGTTTATAATTTATAAATGTCCCTATATACACACTACTAAAGCTTGATGCCACATATAAAATTTAAGAGAATTTCAGTAAAACTAAAAAATACGATTCATGTCTATCTCAATATTTTTTCTTAATTTGAAAATAAGTAAGCATTATATTTAGTTGTAATTAACATAGCATTGTTTAATTTAAAGAAAATGGATTATGATGATAAAGTTTGTTTTTCATTTTGAATTGTGGACTATTTTAGTAGCTCAGAAAAAATAAGTTTCTGTGAGCGGTAAAAATGTCAATAAAGATTTTTTTTGCGGAAAGTTGTTTGAAATGGCGTATTATGAGACATACTCTTTAAAAGTTTAAAAAATTTTTTTGTTTTTTTACCTTGTTACTGTCTCATTAGGGCCACAGAATGAAGCACCAACTCTAAAGATTCCCGCAGCTACATGACTGACAGTATCATCAAAATCCGAAGCCAAGACCGTTATGTCAGCATTACGAAAATACCCTGCTTGTACAAATCCAGCTGTTGTTAATCCGACAATTCCACCACCAATAATAGCTACTCTCATTTCGTTTTTAGCTGTAGTATAATAAAAATAATTATAAATTATAGGTAAGTAAAACGTAAATGTTGAAAGAATTGTAACATCGCTTAACAATATTAAAAGGCTTGAGAATTACGAGTTAGTCTTGTACATGATGCAATTACACAGTGATGTTGAAGAGTAATGAAATGTTTATCACTATTTACGTAATACTTATATACGTAGCGCGTTTTGATAAAAAAAAATCAACGTGCGTACTATTATCATTATTGAACGCGCTTTTGTCACGCATGTGTATTTGTGATAAAGTATACACATTTTGATAAAGCACAGCAATACAAAATACGTAGATATATGATACGTTTAATTCTGTTCCTTCTTTGAAGAAACAGAAATTTTATTTTAAATATCCAATTATAAAATCATAAAATTCAGAAAAAAGTATACGTAAAATTATAAACCCTAAACATGCCAATATCCGCAGAGATTGAAATAGATTCGTTTGGTTATTGCCGAATTTAAATTCTTGATTTTTTAAATCCATTTTAATCTATGACGTGGGATTGAAACAATGGGATTTCTTTCTATTTCTTTCTATCAAAAAAAAGTGATGGAAAATATAAGCTATATGCAATCCATTTTAATCCAACATAAAATTGAAATGACGTAATTGCTATTCTTTTAATCCAAAACAGATTCGAGAGCTTCGAATTCATTTTTGTCCATAATACAAGATTAAAAGAGAGTCTTACTGTTCAATAAAAAAGAAATTTCTTAAAATTCTTTTAATTCGGTAACATAAGATTAAAACAAAGTTATTCTTATTCCAACAATGTACAAGGATAATTTTATATTTCTGAAAATAAACCCTGATGATAATATTTATCTTTTACCATAATAAAAATTGATTTTCCGCAAATTTCTTTCCACTTTAATATTAATTTTTTCTCTTTTGAGAAGCGATAAAAATTGTTCCGTGTTTCTCACAAGAACTTTCGTCTAAAATAAGATAAATAAAAGGCATAAAACTACGAACGCAAGATGTTAGTAGCGAATAAATATATATTTAATGAGTTACAATACATAGACGTTTCGGTCTTAAATCAGACCACCCTCAGTAATAAAAAAAAGAAATAAACCCAAGTGAGAGTTATAGATAAATATCAAAATCAGCAAACATTAAACAAATAGTCAAAAAGGAAATAAAGACTAGTCAACGCAAATTACAATGTTCTTGATGTAAAGAATTTTTTAAAACTACATCTCCAAGAGTTCAAAAGCGCAAATTCGCAGCAAATAAAAAATGTAGTCAAATAAGTGAAAAGTACATCAATAAGTCGTAATGAGTATCCGCGGTGTAATGTATTGCGCACAAAAAAATTTCCCGATTCTATTGTAAGTATAAATAAGAAGTTAAATTAACAGAAGAAAAAACACAAATTAAATTATAAAGTGTAAAATAAAATAAAATACCTGTGTGAACAATAGGTTGCGAAGCAGATACAGGAAGTGGAAAAATTGATGTGTATAAGTTAACAGTCAAGAACAAATTAATCAAGTCAGACCATGGCAGATCGCACTTATACCGAATTCAGTATCGCTAGTGGAAAATTCTAAATCAAGTTTTAAACAATGTGTTTAATAACGGTAAATAAATTTCTGGAAACTTCTCTGTATCATTCTGTTTATTAATACCGTTAATTTGTTTTTTAATAAATATCATTTTAGAAGTCAGTCTCTTGTGGAAAAATGGTTCAATGTCAAAAAAAAAAAAACTCTTTACATCAAGAACATTGTAATTTGCGTTGACTAGTCTTTATTTCCTTTTTGACTATTTGTTTAATGTTTGCGGATTTTGATATTTATCTATAACTCTCACTTGGGTTTATTTTTTTTTTTATTACTGAGGATGGTCTGATTTAAGACCGAAACGTCTATGTATTGTAACTCATTAAATATATATTTATTCGCTACTAACATCTTGCATTCGTAGTTTTATGCCTTTTATTTATCTTATTTTGTTTAAAATTTGAACTACGTTTTGACCTAATTTGTTTTTCGTCTAAAAGTAATTTTGTACGCAAAGGCTTAACACAGAAACTAGTCATAGAATTGTTTTGCCCATTGAGATTTTTTATCAGAGATGTAAGAATTACAAGAATATATTACAAATTCAAATTGACTGAAAACAATTTTTTCAGATAAATCATGCGAGATCCTTTAAATCGTTCATATTTTAATAATTATATCTCATACGTTCTATTTTTACCCATCCTAAGATTAAAAAATTTATAGACTACTGTTTTTAAAATCAGATTTCTGTATATGTTATGCTCATCGTATGGTACTAAATAATGTAGTTAGCATTAAATATAAAGTACTTTATCACTAAAGAGAGGTATTAAATGTTTTTAATCTAAGAAAAGAACGGGATCTAATTTTAAATATATTGCCTGCATTTAAAGCACATATATTTGTGACAAGTTAATATATAATACAATGTATATACATTGCATCTTTTTCGAATATGTTCTTACTTGTAATAACAAATCGTATTAACGATACATTATCGATAATAATTACATTATATCCATTGCCATTTTTTAATGTAGAGTGTCTTAGAACTAATAATACAATTGAAAAGTTCCTTTTATAGGAATAAAAATATTATAAAATTAAATGTTTTCGTACTTTATCTAAGCTTTCAAGAAAAGTCTTTGAAAGTTGGAAAATTAATATCTTTGTCTTTCTCTTAAGCTTAAATGATCTTCAATCAGAAACTAATCCCTTTTTCTTAAGAATAAAACATGTTTCTTCTTAAATATATTTTTAATGCTTCAAATATGCTTTAAATAGTATTATAAAAAAAACATCAGTTAAGCACCTTTAAACTGTTTAAAACATATTTTTTACCAATCCTGTCTTTAATGCATCATACGTCATCCAATTCGTTTCGAGGGCATTTTTATAATAAAAAAAAAATTCTATTTATGTACAATAAAGCAATTTAAAATGATATAAGTTATTGAAAAGTTATTTATAAATATATTAGGATGAAATTTTTTTCATATATTTGTTTGCCAATTCCTCTAGAAAACAGTTCAAGATATTACAAAAAAATAATCTCTGTAAAATTTTATTACAATCGGATAAAAAGAACGCATATTGCAGGCACCTTGTAATAAAATTTGGCATCAGATATTATTTTTTTAATATCTGGAACTGCTCTGGAAGGATCGGCAAATAAATACATGAAAAAACGTTTCACCAAGTATAAAATAAGGGCTATCCTAATAAATATATACAGTAAAATCATTTCCATTTTTTTTAAATATACAATATTTTAATAATAATAAACTATATTAATAAATAAAATACTATTAGTTGAAATACGTTTTGTACGTAAAACATATTTTTTATTGCGTATATTTTAATAAACATTCACGAAAGGAATTTGACGACGTATGATTGACACACATTGACATTGAAAATAAGTTTAAAAAGATGCAAAAAATTTAATTTTCAAATTTTCTTTCTTTCCATTAAAAATTATCTTTTTTTATTGTACCATCAGTTCGGAGACATTCTATGTATTCGATACTCGATATCGAAAATGTATACGAAATAGATTAATATGAAGTTATTAAAAGTTCCGGACGCAATGGATCACCATTTATATAGATAAAGATCACGATCTCTTGATCAAAAAATGATTATATTGCAAGGATATTTACAACATTAATTATTGGTAATATATTTTTCAACATCATTTTAACTTCGTCGTCACTGAAGTCTCAGAGAGACTACTAATGTACAATTCTCACTTTTACTAATTCGATTTCCCGCGCACAGAATTTCCAGGAAAGGAAGGGGAAAAAAAAAGACTTGTACTAGAGAAGATTGTAAAATCGACACCGTTGAGAGAGAATGGTGTTAGCTTAAGATTTACTGCAAGGTTGGATGGTATAATTAAGCGGAGGTGGCGGGATCAGAAGAGGCAACGGAGTTGGTGGTGGTGGTGGTGGAGCTTGAACAGACGTCAAAGTTGCAGTCGTAATCTGTGGTTGTTCAATTGCTCGAACCGTTGTATTGTAGATTGAAAGATAACTGGGCCATAGATGAGGTGGCGGAGGAGAACCAGGGGGCGGCGGGGGTGGTGAACGATCGTCGATTTCGTCAGAGTCATCCATCATCATGGCTGTCAATGGCGTAATGTGTGGTTTTTTCAACTTGATTATCTTTACCTATAAAATACAAGGAGAGAAAACATATTTTACATAATACAATTAAAAAACGTTTCTTGAATCCAAGCCTCTTTTTTCTAAACAAGAGAGAAAAAGGAATAACAATCGCGTACCTTGACCTTTTTCTTTGCCTTTGGTGGTCTCGCCCTTTTCTCCTGCTTTCTGCTCTTTCGAGAGTTATAAATTTTATCCCTTTTCAAATCTCCGAGTCCTTCGCGAAAATCTATTCCTTTAGGAGGAGGCGGTGAAGGCATGTCGCCTTCGCCGCCGCTGGGACTAGTTCCCTCTCCAGGTTTCACACCATCAGCAAACTGAACTGACTTTTTACTTTTCTTTGTTTTTCTTAATTTTGCTAAATTTGATTTACCAGATTTGACATCAGATCCTGCATCTTTATCGTATTCACTATTTTTATCTATCTCTCCATCTTTGTCGATATCGTCTTTGATATTGTTGTCCGTGTCTGATAAATCATCCAAGTTGCCATTGGGACTGAAAAAATCCACTTATATATTCCATGCACAGTACATACAAGTTGAATATAATATATTAAATTTAATGGATCAATTCCAAAAAATCAATACAGCTTGTAACTTATTCTTGTAAAACTTGTAAGAACTTATAACTTTGCGTTCGGTTTGAACGCTCAGGCGCTTTAAGCGCTTATAATCAATATGCTGTCTTTATCTATCGTTTATTAGATATAAAACAAGAACGGAAGCACTGAAAACGTCCAAACCAAATGCAGCCTTAATGAGATGATTTACAAAAATTTTTTTTACAAAAATTGCATAAAATATAATTTATTCAGTAGAAGTTCTTAATATTAAAACTTTTGTCTAGTCATCGCAGTGTGTTATATTGAATTGTAATGTCATAAGCGAGAAATGACACCTTTAAGATTCTTGCATGCCATTTATAAATAAGAACACTCTGAATAGATCAAAACAATAAGATTACTTTAAAATACTTGTAAAAATGGCTAAAGCCTTTCCTTATCCATATCTCCCTTCTCAACGACAATTAGTAAATAATTGTGAAAGGCATGTGAAGTGAAAATACGCATAATAGGCTTTTAAACCGATTTTCATTTCACGTGCTTTTTACGATTGTTTACTGTCAAAGGTGATAAGAATGTCTTCGACCCATCTTTACGAGTGTTTTAAATCGATCTCATGATTTTGTTTTATCCTAATTCTCTTTATTACAAATGGCATGCAAAACTTCAACGTGTTATTTTTCGTTTGTGACGTCACGATCCAATATGATCATGGCGACTATTCAGAGGAAACTTAACTTTATTTTTAAAAATCTGTAATATTTTTAAAAGAAATTTAAAGCAATATCGACAAACCTAAATCCTGGTACAACCAAAATGCCTTTTAATGGTGGAGGTGGCAACACCGGCCATTCCTTTCTGGTATCAATTTCTGCCTGATCTTTAACAGCAGACGTTGTCGCTTCATCAATTCGCTGATTAATCATTTGTAATGATTTCTCATCGTCACCATCATCCTCGTCCTCATCTTCTACTTCTTCTTCCTCTTCTTCATCATCTTCCGCCTCGGCCTCAACCTCATCTTCATCATCATCTTCTTCTTCGTCCACAGCGACATCTTCGTCTTCTTCTTTAATAGACGTTGCTGCTTCCTCTTCTTCTTTTATAGGATTAGTTGATGGAGATTCAACTTGTTCGTCTCCTTCTTTCAATGCTTTCAGGACTGCTGGATCTATACTTGAACTCTTACGATGATCTAACAAGACTCCACTCATTTGTCGCGATGTATTGTTCTTTTCTAATAATCGTAGAGCTCGTCGATTAACCCGTTCTATCCTCCTACGTTCTTTTTCTTTCCTGCGTAACTCGCGTATTCGTTTACGCTCTTCTTGTTCCTTACGACGCGTTTCGAGTATAGCTTCGTAATTATACACGGGTTGAACTATTTCTACAACGTAAAGACATTCGTCATTAAATAATAAGATTTTTCGAATGGTAAGAATCATATCTGAAATATACTTATATACGTACTTTGTGTCTGAATCTCGTTTCTTGGGAACGCTGCTGCTGTTGCGGGGGGAATCGGAACCGGCACAGGTACAGGTACTGGCAATGATAGCGGCAGTGGTGTAACAGATGACATAGTTGCGACGGGGGCGAGAGTATTTGTCGTGACGGTTAAGGTTGGTGGCACAGGCAATGGAACGGGGACGGGGACAGGTATTGACATAGGCGTTGAGGGTGAAGGTGCCGGGACAACTGAAGAATATAAAACTACATTTGATTGACCTGTCGAAGACTGGCTG
>NW_017296201.1:604671-672991 GCF_001594075.2 Trachymyrmex cornetzi
CCGCCGCCGCCGCCGCCGCTATTGCTGCTGCTCCAATCTAATGACGTAGGTACTACTTGGAGAACGTTACCTACGCGAACCACTTGACTGGATCCAGATCGCACGGGCGGAGTCGTAATTGTAGCAGATACTTCGCGACGTACTGATTGCACCCCACTGAAATCAGCAGGGACTACTTGTAGAACATTTCCAACCTTAAAAACATAGGAAATTATATTTAATATAAATTTGCTCGATGCAATAATTATTGAAAGATATATAGTAATATGTTAAATACTTGTACAACTGTAGGCTGCTGTCTGTACATCATTTGCTGTTGTGGTTGTTGTTGTTGTTGTTGTTGTGGAGGAGGAGATGGATACGCGATAACGTTAGGATTGAAATTAGAAGAATATTCTGAAGCTATACCAGTAGAATCCTTATTGTGTTGCTTTTTAATACCTAATTCTAATTCTAATCTGTAAGCAATATATTAAATGTGGTCATTACATATATATATATACACACGCAGGCACGCACGCACGCACATATACACAAGTGTACAAAAAGTCTCGTATCCCTTAAATATATCTTAAAAAGTAAGCACTTCCGAGAAAAACTTTTTTGTAAAACTTGTATTTTCCGAGATATTCAGGCGTTCCGATACTTTTGCCTCATCCTATATGTGTAGTGCTTATTATGGTTGATTAAACCTGGCGTACATTCTTACCTATCGTCAAGAGATAAACGTTTCGGGGAGCTTGTAGACGACTCATCTATACAAGGAGGATAAGTCAAATTATTCTCTGTATAATAATATTCATTTCCACCTTCAATCTCATTTGAGTATTGGAAGTTTGTAACAGTTGCATCCATACTGCTATTAATACCCATTTCTGAATCTAAAATGCTCGTTCCTGGCATAATCCCCGACTGTATAATAGTCTCTATACGCCTACCCCTTTCGCCAGAAGCACTGAACTTTTTATTTTCATCATCGTCCTTCCTTTCCCTTTCTATTTCGTTTAGCCTATCACTTCCAGGTGAAGGAGACCTAAATTTAAAATTGACAAATTTAATCATAAACGAGGGATACATCATGTAAATTGAATCAAATGTTACCTGGAAGACCGTAATTCAGACATTCTGAATAAATGTTCCGGGCTTCTTAATCTTGACGTAGAAACAGATTTCACTCTCGATCTCGCATCGAACGGAGATCTACTCCTCGACCTCGATTGCGATCTCATCCTCAATCTTGATCTTGATGTTGATCTAGAACGTGATCCTGATCGCGATCTAGATCGAGATCGAGATCGGGATCTTAGTGGTGACCAAGAGCGAGATCTAGATTTTCGTCGAAATCGTTCTTGACGTAGAGGCGAATACCTTGATCGTTGTTGTGTTCGATTTCGTATTTTGTGTTCTGGATGACGATCCAAATCTGAAGGGTCTATGTCCTTCTCCCACTGCCGTTCCCTTTTTACATTAGATCTGTTTGAAATGAATAAAAACCATTAAGTGCTTTGTGGTTGTTTGTATAAATAAAATTATATACATAATGTTTACGTTGAAAACCAAAAAGAATAAAATTCAAATAAGAGGCAATAAACCACTATGCTGGTTGTCAGAGGCGAAAATAATATATTATGAAAAGAATACAAAAAAGACGTTTCGGTCTTAAATTAGACCATCTTCAGTTCAAGTAAGACGAGATACACACGCAAATTAAATTAAATAATAAAAATTATAAAGCCGCTATTAAATACAATTCATTCTAATTATTTCGAATCAACACTAATTTAGATCGTGCTGTTAACAGTTTCATCTATGTACAAAATTAATTCTTCGGTAACTAATATTCCACATCTATATCAGAAGGCCTTCGAAAAGCCACATAAAATCTTTCAAGGTACGTAATAATCGGCGAAATGAAACATTGCACACAAGATTTCCAAATTCTGTTACATTAAAACTAACAATTGTCAAGTCAAAGAAGTTATTTATATAAAACCTTAATTTAGAATTATTTACCTGTGTTAACAATATTTCAAACCAAAAAGAATGTTTTATCAACGTTATATTTCGTTGAATCTATTTAATATATACAGAAATATGTAAATACCTCCTCCTGTATTTTGGCAGCAATTGAGGCGAAGATTGTATCATATCCCTTTCCAGACTTCCCTCTCTATAATACGATCGATCATCATATTCAAGAGGCAAATCCTGTCCAACAGTGTATGAATCCATAGATTCGTTACCATCTCGTAAAATATTATTGCTTTCATATTGCCAATGATTTAATTCTTCTATGTGAAACCTAAATAATATTATTATAAGCTAATTATATATTGTTTATGATAAACATAAGTTTATTATATATGTACGTTCATATATCAATTTCATTGCATGTAAAATAATAATAAAGAATACAGTTCAAAACTCTATATGTCCTTTTGTTGCCACCATAACAAATTATTAGCAAATGCAGGTAAATGAAAAATTCAGACACATAGATATAAAAGTCAAATGGATATGTTATACCTATTATCTCTATATTTTTCAGACTCCATTGTTCTTTCCCTCAAAATCTCTAGTGGGTCATACAATCTAGTATCTTTCTCATGATCTCTATCTGTATTGTCATGTCTTCTCCTACCCCAGTCGTTACGATTGCTCTTAGAAGATACAGTGCCATGCTTTTTAAAATTATCTGTAGATAGATTAATATTTAAATGTCTAACGATATACAGTAAAATTATTTATTTAGGAAATAATATTTTTTTACCCTCGTTGTAACCGAAGCGTAATGGCGATCGCGTATATCTTTCTTTTCTTTCATCCGTTCTCGATTTACATGATCGTTCATCGTCGTATCTTTCTCTTTTTTTATCTTTGTCTCGCGTACTGATAGTAGCGTCGTCCTTCCTCTTTGGACTTTTACTACGGCTTCTGCTCCAACTATGACCGGGACTTCTACTTCCGCTTCCTTGGCGTTCCCATGAGACATAGGGACTTCGGCTCTTTTTTCTCCTTCCTCGTCCTGAAGGGCTAAATCTTCTCCTATCTGCAAAATCTGTTTTGGAACTTCTAGTATCCCTTCTGTCAGGCTTCTCTACATCGTCAGATGTCCTTTCAGATTTCTTTTCCTTCTTGTCCTTATCATGCGAATATCGTTTTTCACTTTCTTTCTTGCTAGGACTTCTCTTTCTGTGTTCCCGGATAGGAGATCGTATACTCGATGAAACATGAGTTTCATTTAGATTACGATTAGTCTTATATCTCTTTGCATCATCGTTTTTGTTTTCTCTGTCGTAGTTCTCAGATTGTTCAGATCGAACAGAGACCGCTTTTTCCGATGTCGGAGATCTCGATCGTCGTATCGCTATTACTGATGCTTTGGAAACCACAGAAAATTCAGTTGTATCTAATAATGCGTTATCAATTCTGCTATTACTCGCTACTATATCTCTATTACTATATTTCTGTTCAAAATGGTCTATCTGTTCTTGGTTCGGATATTCTTTGATATCATTCTTCAATGCATGTGACTCTAACAACTTTTTTTGTATTGTCAATAGGGCTGCTGCATGTTGAGCAGGATCCTGTAATGGTGTTTCCAAAATACGTTTCGACTTTACCTGTTCGTTAGTCCGACGAATCAAGAGCTGTTTAGGGATGAGTTTAAGTGCGTTCTTTCCTTCATTTATTTCATCATCTTTCGTTGCTGAGTTTACACTGGAATTTGCAACATGCTGTTTATCACATGACTTCTCTGCTCCATACTCTGCAAAAATATCTATATGTCTAGAGGTATGCATTTTTGAGCACGGTTCATTTATTGAAATGTCGTCAAATAAATTATCAGTGACTTTAAAGTTATGAGCAGAATCTCTATCTTCCAGTTGTATTTTATTCAATATACTTTCTGCCTTTTCACTTGACGTATGTTTAGTATCACGTTTAATTAATTGTAAAGGTATTCCAGACATGGGAATTGATAATTCGTCTGCTGTAATTAACATCTCCTTCTTTCTTTTTTCACGAAGCAGAGAATTACAAGAACTGCTCTCATTAGACAATTCTACATCCTACAAAGAAAAGAAATAGTTATTTAAATAAAGGATCTATAAGTATACTGGATATATACATTTGTTTATTTAAATAAGTATTAAATAAGAGATCTATATTTATAGATCCCTTTTTAATATTTAAAAATGAGGAATCTATATATTCTTACTTAGTATTTAAATAAGGAATCTATATGTATACATTCCTAAAGATCACTTTTTTTTATAAATAGATAAAAATACCTACTTGAGACTTTTGAGAAAGTGCTGGGGAACTGGGACTATATAGTTTTACTGAATAGGTATTCTCTTTGAATTTCACATCGGTTTGCGAAATTTCCTTAAATTGATCTCTAGTTTGGTGCTCCTTGATGGATGTGAGCTGTTCTTCATTTGTTTTCACAAGAATTGATTGTTTTATTGACGCATCATTCTTTGCCTGTATAGGTCTGACCGCCACTTCATCTGACGCCCATGATTTTTCCAATGATTCTCTACTTTGTGATTTTCTATGATAGAAATCTATTAAATCCGATTTACTAGAATTTTCCGAATAATCCACAGGACAGAGTTCTCCTTTTTTTGTTCTTTCAAATTCTTGTTCTTCACACTTGTCAATCTTGGACCATTCGACATATTCTTCCTCCCATATATCTTTAGCTTCTAATTTTTCTTCAGACTGAGAGCCTATGTCCCAACGGCTTTTTTTAACCCGTTTATCTGACTTCACAGTTAACTTATTCACATCTTCTTTGATATCTTTATTTTCATCTGTTTTAACCCAATCTTTTTGTATCGCGACAATATCGTTAACTTTACAAATTTCTATTTTTTCAGCAGTCTCATGAAATAGAGACTTTTCTTCTATATCCCAATCATTCGTTTTACTCTTTTGTTCTAGGAGCATCATTTCTTCTCTTTCACCTTCTTCTTGTTCCTCCTCCCATATTCTTATTGCATATAGACGTTCTTGCTTCTTTTTCATTTCTCTTACACTTTCCTTTTCTACTGCAATGTAGGTATCTGTTTTTTTATCATACTTAACTTCTTTCTCTGTTTTTTTTAATGAACCTTGGCTATTTTTTCGTTTACTCATAATTAGATCTGATATTGCTTCTAAACTATCCACTTCCCACTCATCTGCCAGAAGTTGTTTTTGATATACCTCTTTTTCAAGTTGTGTCAAAGATGGCACATTTAATGTATCAAAATCTGTTTCTCCCCATTTCTCCTTTTTCTGCTTTCCTAATTTTTTCAAATACTTAGTTTCATTTTGCATCCGTTGAGTAATACGCTCACTTTCCCGTTCCCAGTTTGCAAGAAACTCACCGCTACTTTTAATATCTTTTTCTTTTTTTTTCTTTCTCTTTGCTTCAATTTCCTCATCTAATCTTGCTTTTCCTTCATGAATCCTTTCTTCATTGTCTTTAGATGATCTATCTTTGTCTTGCTCAATATTGTCTCGACTATGCTTTCTTTTTCTTCGATATTTGCTTTTCTCTAAGCCATCCATTTTTTCCAATTCTTCACTGCGGTCTTGACTTGAGGTTTCACCATCATTTTGTTGTTTTGTCACAGAATCCATTTCCCATTGTTCCATGAAACTTTCGTCAGATTTACTTTCTTTTCTTTCCTTTCTCTGGTTCAAACATTCATCGTCATGTACACTTATATCAACAATATTTTTGTTCGTTGATATAACTTGATCAATCCTCTTTTTGTCTTCGTCTGTTGCTTCTTCTTTAATCTTCCTTGTTGGAGTCACTGACTGCAATATCTTTGTTCCATCTGATGAAGCTATTACAGGAGACTTTGATATTATTTTTCTTATATCTCCATTATCAATAGATTTGGTTTCCATCGTTTTCTTCTTCCTTTTTTTCTTTTTTGTGTATTCATCTAAATCACTACTATTGGAATCCGTGCTCATCTTTCTCCTTCGCTTTTTTTTTATTCGTGCAATGCGCTTCACCTTTTTTCTTTTTTTTCCAATTTTCTTCTTCTTCCGCCTTCTTTTTCTTCTCTCTTCCGAACTACTAGAGTCACTACTGCTAGTACTATCCGTACTATCAGAATCGGAAGAAGATGAATTACTTAGTACTTTTCGTTTGCGTTTCCTTTTTTTCTTTTGCTTTTCTGAATCTGAAGAGGTGATACTACTAGATGAATCACTACTGGATGTCATTTTCTTTTTTTTCTTCTTTTTTACGTCTCTGGATTCAGTATTTTCATCACTCAATCGTTCAACTTTTATTCTAACGTTCTCCCAGTCACTTGGAATTGACTTGGAATCCTGAGATTCGTCATTTTCGTTCGTATGTTCAATTTGTATATTATTTTCATTAACTTGTATTTGACAGTCTGTTGACATAGTAGACTCCTCACATTCTGTACTCTTCGTCAATTCTTCTAGAGTTTCCAGATTACTCTTTTTTTCAAATTTCTCCTTCAATGGTATTTCCATATTGTTATCTTCAGCTAAATTAGATTCTATATTGAATTCATGATAACTATGCGGAGAAGTAGATTTAACCGGGTTTTTTTTTGGAGAATATTTTTTAGTTACATCAGTTGCAGTGCACACCATCTTCATAAATTGTTCATATTCTGAAGCTAGCTTTTCATTTCCAGCAGGCTGTAGCAAAGAAGACGAAGAAGATTCATTAATCGATATGTTTTCGACAATTTTTTCACTAGATTTATTATCTTCTTTAATGCCTTCAACACTGTTATCAATTTTGTCTTCATCCATTATACTAGACGTTGTGGAACATCTCTCTTCTTTTAAAACAGAAGATGAATTATTATTATCTCAATGATTTTAACATCCACGTTATATGCATTATCGTTATTGTTAAAAATCACTTACGTTGGTTTACGGAAACATGCAGTTTGTTTACTGGTTCTTCGATTTCTTCTTTTGCTACATTGATAGACGATATTTCCTCATCTTCACTATCCCATTTTGACTTAGGAAGCTGTATAGTCATCTGCCAGCTGGTATCTTTATGATAGTCAATTGTATTTATTTGTTGATACCAATTACGCTTCTGCTGCACTGTGTCTTCTGTATCAATCCTACAATTACAAAGATTTAGTTAGATATAAAGATTTGGACACAAAGGATTTTACGATATACCGTGGTAAAGACGCTTCACAAATGTCTTGTATCTTCTCACGACGTTCAGGAGTGACGACCTGTAGAAGTTGCGAAACATTTAACAAAAGAGAAATGCGCGGATTTTCACAATACAATAATTGAAGTCCTCTTGCTCGTTTCGTCAGCTTAATCGATTCAGGTGGATACTTTTTGGGTCCATTAAGTCCCTCAGCTATCAATGCTTGACGTTTTAAACGATGATTATTTAACATTAACATTTGTTCAAAATACCGTGCATAATCTTGCGTTGCTCTAAAACACATAATAATAACACAAACATGCTTAATATGTAAATATAGATAGACGAGGGTCGTTTGAAAAGTTTTGAGCTTTAACATGGAGATGGCATTACTCCATTTTGGTACAATCGTATATGCTTTGAAAGATACCTATGAAAATTGTAACCATTGTGAACGCTCAGGATGCATTCCGAAATTCATTGCCAGTACTGAAAATCTATAGCGCATGTAACATATACTATAGTCAGTTGTTTGACAGTCATTTGTGCCAGTCGATGTCAGTGTTTTTGTAAAAATGGAAAAAATCGAATATCAACGATTGCCATAATATAAATATTTACAAATTGCGGTTCGAATTAGTTAACTATCAACCGCATTCACCAGATCTGATTCCCAACGACTCTTTCCTATTTCCTAGGCTCAAAGTTAGGTTCGGAGGACACGGATTTTCATCAAACGAAAACACTCCCACAAATGACTCTCAAAAACAACTGAGCGTCAAAATGGCTACAATTTTCACAGGTATCTTGCAAAACATACGATTGTAGTACCAAAATGGGTTTTGATGAGTAATGCCATTTCGAGGCTCAGAACTTTTCAAACGACCCTCGTATAAATATAAAAATAATCGATATAAATGTAAAAGCTATAGGAATCAATGCTGGTTGTAAACATGCGTGAATTTTAATAAATTAATACAAAAATTAGAACGTTTCAACTTTTTCAACAAAATTTTAATGTGTGACGAAAAAGAAAATTTTTAACAAGAAATTTGGAGATTTGCAATATTTCGAATTAGCGGCGTTACGTTTAAGAGGTTATAGGCTGAAGATAACTCAAAGTTGAGTTGAAACGTTTCAATTTTTGTATTAATTTATAATTAAAATTATCACGCAAGTTTATAACCAGCGTTGATTCCTATAGCCTTCACATTTATATTTTTTATTTTTGTATTAATAAAAGGAGTCTTTAACAATTAGTTTAATTTAATTTAATTGAATAGATATATAAAATCTTAAACTTCACTTAAAAAGTAAATTTAACATTATATATATGTGTATGCATCAAATTTATTTATGTGGCCCGATAACCGCATGCAATTCATATATATATATATATTTATTTATTTATTTATTTGCCATTTTTTAATTATTTCTCAAACTTTACTTAAAAAATTGTTACAAACATATACCTGATTTTTATAGATCGTTCTGAATTATTACGTCTTCTGAGATGAATAATATCATCGAAAGTTAAACCAGATTTTCGTACTTCCGCCCATGAGTTACTTTTCAATAATACCTTTTCTTTCCATTTGTCTTTGTCTTTTTCTTTTTTATCTTTGCTTTCTACTTCCATTTCTGACATATCATTTCGTCTTTCTTTTATACTTTCTTTCTTATTCTTTGTTGCTTCAGTTTTTTCTTTTGTCTCTTCTTTTTCTTTTACAATTTCTTTCTTTTCCTTTTCTTCTTTCTTGTCACGATTTGTATCTGCTTTGCTATTATTCCGTTTATCTTTGTCGTTTTTCTTTTTCTTATCTTTCTTATGCTTTCCTCTGTTCTGAGATGATTTTTGTGTAAAACGTTCTATACTTTCATTTCGATTTTTCACATCCTGACTAGAACTATCTTTATTAATTTTATCATGATGTCGAGACCTTATAAAAATAATTATTTTTATTTAATACTTACCAGAGTATAAAAAATAATGGAGCAAATATATTTTACATAGATATAAAAATTAGAAAGAAAGAACATATATTAATATAAAAAATATTACCTTTCTGAATATTTTCGATCCACTGATCTACTTTTACGATCATTGTTTATTTCCTCGTGTTTTCTTCTTTCTTTTGTATGTTTTTTACTTTCGAGTAAACTAGATATATTTTTGCCTGTATAATTTTCGTCTTCCATACTTGCTACAAAAGTTTTTTCATTAAATGCCTGATTTATAATCATAAATGTATGAAAATAATACCTGCAGCCATAGCTTCTGCGAGTAACATTTTACTTTTAGATTCCTCTCTTCGAATTTCTTCAATAGCCAGAATTTTTTCCTCTATAAAATTATAAATTGTAATCCAGTTAAAAATAGATTTATAAATCTTACCACCTTCAAATTATTGATCTTATTTGGATAACATTCATAGACAACAAAAAGGATTTAAATACTTATTTCTACTATAAATTTTAAGAATTAGACATACAAATCTATAAGAATCAACTACTTCGTCTTTAATCGTTTTGGAAATTGCAGTTTTGAAATTGATATAATGTTAGGTAAAAAAGTTACAAGTGCAAAATGAACAATAATATAGTATTAACTGGATGCTTAAAAATTATGTAATACATACATGAAGATTTCTTTTTCAGTTTAGAAGTAGCCTATATTATAAAATGAAGTTGCAACAGTTTATTTGCTAATTCTTGTTTGCGTTAATTTTGTAATATAAATAAGTATAAAACTGTGATGCACACAATACTGAATAAAATTACATATAATTTATATATGGATATTGGGAAAATAAAATATTAAAGAAATTCAATGGTACCTTATTCTGCAAAAAAATAATTAAAATTCGTGATTGATCAATACAATAACCTAAATAAAAATGTATCATAACAATTGATATAATAATATAAATCAATATGTACAAATTATATGCACTAATTGTATTATAGAACTGTTATTTTTATTTAATTAAAAAGAATGATATTTACACACACTTAAGTATTAAGAATTATACTTGATTATTTCTTAAAAAAAATCAAAGCAACATTCAATATTCTATACATAATATAAATTTATAAATATCAACAACTTAAATTATTCTAAATAAAATGAAACATTTATATATTTTCACATTCTATTAATTTTATTAAAAAATTAATGTAAAATATTTGTAACAAATGTTAATTCACTACAAACACAATTTGCAATTTAAAAAAATCATAATTAAAAGATTGAATGTATTCAACTTTTGCAATTTCGTTCATAACACTAAAATATAACTTTTCTCCTATTTAAATATGTAAATATTTTACTTATATACTACAAAAATAACTTAAAGTAAAATTAATTCCAAATTTGTCAAATATACAACAATTGCAGTTTACAATTACATACAGTTATATGCAGCGAATACAATTATTTAAAAATAATTTTATGATAAAATATATCACCTGTTTTTTTTCTTGATTTATTTATATCATCTTGAACAGTTTTATCTTTTGCCTTTAAAGCTCCGGTAGAATGCTGAGACATGTTTGGCTTAACTTGGGATTTAGGCAATGCTTTGAATTGATTAGCAAATGCCATTAATCGTTTCTTTGCTTGAACTTTTCCGAGTACTGGTTTCACTGTCTTTGGACTCTCCAACCTAGATGTATCACCATCGCTTGTTTGACCTTTGGTACTATCTGGGGTTTCTGGCATTTGTATGTCCAACAAGGAAATAGAGATATCTGGAGTTGGTTCTTCCGGAATATAAGTATCTTTTGATTGAGAAGCATCTGTGTCATTTTTTTCTAGTATCACATAAAAGTCATTTATAGAAGAATTAAATTAAAAACAATCCTGTAACGACAAAAAAGAATGAAACATGTTTTCTACCTGAAAGAGATGATATCCTTTCTTCTTCTGCCATTGGTAGTTTTGATGTCTGCCAAAATTTTAGTTATCTAAAATCATATTCATACTTAAGTTATCTAAAATCATATTCATACTTAAGAATTACAAGCATAGTAAAAAATAATATTATAAAAAATTACATCCAGCAGTAAAATCTTATGATATTCTGAAATGTTACAAAAATTAAAAACATTAGCAAAAAACATGGTTTTAAAATAAGAGAGCTGTATAAATATATAATATGGATATGTAGAACCATACCTAAACAGGCAACGTACATACAATCATACTATATAATTAAATCATCTACTTGTTCCATGAAGCAAATAACACTTATTTCTTTGTAATTATGAAAAACAATTATAGGAAAATTATAAATGTTACGAAAGCTAGAAAGCGTTCACAATGTATATTAAACACGGATCTGTTTGTATAAATCTAATGTACAAGTAGCAAATGTGAATAGTTGATTATATGAAAAAAATATCACAAGAGGATGCGTGCAACTTCTTATCGTCGACTGATGACACTTACCGTGGTTTGCAATTTAAATCACTAATATTCGCGATAAAACTGGCGATACCAATATTAATACATTTTGTGAATTAAAACACAAACATACAGTCGTCGCATAGACGTATCTCATCCGTACAGTCCCTACTTCTATTGAAGTCAAACGAAACTAATATGTAAATTACAGCGGACATGTTGTTCAAACCATAACCATGGTATAAAGGTGCTTTTTCATGGGCGTCAGTTGACGCGTTTTCAACGTCATAACAGGTCACGTGATCAAATTGACGAATACCAAGCATCAATTTTGATCGCGTGACCTGTTTTGACGCTGAAAACGCGTCAACTGACGCCCATGAAAAAGCACCTTGAAAATATACTAAGGCCTAGTTTACAACATGCACTCATATTGGGGTGGCACCCAGTTGGACACGGCTCAAATGGACACGAGCCACTCACAGCGCTTGAGACTACAAAACTCCTAAGCACCGGTCGCTGTGATTGGTGGTGTCCAATCGAGCCGTGATCAATCGGGATCACCCCCTTATCTCTACCATTTCACTCACACAGCTCCTAGCAATCACCCGCAAGGTGAAGTTTCTGAACGCAGCCAAGACATTGCTTGAGACAAAAACCGGACTATGGTTTCCAGCCTATTATATAAGAGCACTTATTGGTGAAAAGCCGGTTGTGGGGGTAAAATTTACTCTCACCACTCGTTTTTCACCAATCAGCGTTCGGTGTCAAATGTTGTTGCCCGTATGAGGATCCGGACTAACGAGCATCGTGTGTTGCGGGCTTAAAATTTAAGACGCCATGGCTCGTCTGGGTTAAGTGATTCGCACTGTTTTCTTTATATTGGGTCGGAAATTTAAGCAATGGAATTGTAGAAGAACAAGAAGAAACGATTCGAATTTCGAAGTAGCATTGAAGTTATTATTTAATATTTCTTTTCTTATGAGAAAAAATTAATTTATTGTATTTATCGCAAAATTTTGTGCCAGATAGACGCACACGTATATTTACAAGTGTTTCTGTTTCGTCAACAACTAGCTTGCAGATATGGATGACAAACTTCGGCAAATGGAAGATGAGATGAACAGGTATATAATGAATTACTTTATCTCTTGGATTTTGTCAGACATTTAATTTGTTATAATGCTATATCGGAATTATATATAGAGATACATTTATGATGTACAGAATATATATTCAAACGTGTTTTTCATCCTAACCTTGTTTGTTTTTCCTGCACCCTCTAAATGTATTCTGTATGTAATTGACATAGGGTGCATTCCGTTTCACGCATGATATGCATAATGCATCATTTATCCTTGTTTAACATTCGGTGAACAATAAGAACAAATGATGCATCATACGTGAAACGGAATGCACCCATAGTAATACAACAAATTATACAATGATATATTTGGAGAAAATGAGGAGTAGTATGCAATTAAAAGTTTCATTGTGTTATTTATTTCAGTTTTATTTTATTAAATATAAATTTCAGATTTGAAGCTGAGATTGGAGGACAACTTGTAACGCCAATTGTAAGACCAGTGATTGGTGCGAATACATACAATCAGGTTGCCAGGCAATTGGAACAACATGAACTTACTACGCCAGTAGTTGCAGCAGCTGCAGCAGCAACATTAGCGTTTCCTCCAATAATTGGGTTTCCACCCCCACCACCACCTCCACCTCCTCCTCCGCCACCACCAATGTTAATTCCACAGCAAGTAACGAGACAAGGTAGGATTAATATTTTTTGTGTCATATCTAAAAATAATACAATGGAGTTTGCTTCACAAGTTGATGATAATTTTTACAGGTTCAGTTCCTATTACAACATATTCCTCACCTGCCCAAATAAGTAATCCATATATGTCAAATATGGTGGATCCGTGTTTAAGCGCAACGCCAAAAACGTATGATTCTGCGTCAACTCCAATGATCCATCCAGAAATTATTGAACAAATTATTAATACAAAGATTCCTGAAGATGAGGGTAAAAAGAAGCCAAAGGTTAAAGGTGTCAGTACAGCAGCTGAGTTAGCTATCAGTCAAGGAAAAGCAAGCTCCATTATGGCTAACGCTAGTGCAGAAGAGAGTCATCCCAAGGGTAAAGGGAAAAAAAACAAAAAAATTATAAGGACTGCTGGTGGCCAAACCTGGGAAGATCCCTCTTTATTAGAATGGGACGAAGGTAATGAATATGTTTGTCTAAATGATATAATTAGGTTTCTCTTGTAAAAAAATTATATAACAGTATTCTGTATATTGTCTAGATGATTTTAGGATATTTTGCGGAGATCTGGGGAATGACGTTACCGATGAAATGCTGGTGAGAGTATTTGGAAAGTATCCCAGTTTTCAAAAGGCAAAGGTGGTTAGAGATAAACGGACAAATAAAACCAAAGGCTTCGGATTTGTGTCCTTTAAAGATCCACAAGATTTTATCAAGGCAATGAAGGAAATGAATGGTGAGTCAAATATTTTATTTTTTTATAATAAATGTAAAACAGAAAATATTTCGATTATAACATCGATATTTTCTACAGTTTTGGAGTGTTATTGTTTACTTAACGTAATATATCTTAAATAGAAAATTTAATATGTGTCATTATATGTTAAAGAAAATATTGCACGAAGAAATAAGTGTAAGCTACAATTTTTAATATCAGAATGCATTACAGTTGCAATAGAATTTGACAATTGTTTTGCATTCATTTGCTATTTCTATCGGAAAAATTAATTTCTTTTTCTCTTATTTTTCTTCATGTTGATATGTCTATCATCCTCAATATCATACATTATTGTGTTACTTGTTTTTATTTTCCAAAAGAACCCCAGCCGTATGATATAAACAGCTGTGGTATGGTCCAATATTGTTTTCTTGGTTGTGTGGTAGATTGACCATTTCGTGAACCAACGCGTGAATTCGGATGTTCTACGAAAGGCGTCAAACTCTCGGTCGTTGCACCCGATTCTTGTTGAGTCGCTATATACATTAATATATATTATAAATATGTTATAAAGTTCTGTTTCTTTTTTCTACGTTAATATTGCATTGACACTTACTCGATGTTGCAACAGCATGATTCGATCGCGGATTCATGTATAAAACAGAGAAAGGCATGCCACCAGCACCCCAATTACGAGATACAAATACATCTTTCTTCGTGATCTTAATAGGCATCTGTTTGTTTGTTGACAAAGATGCTCGAATCTCCCGTCCCGGCTCTTCTAACGTATTATCCTTCCATGATCTCAACATAAATTCGGATACCGGACTTGCTACGTGGCGTCGAGATTGCAATCTATTAGACGCAAGAAAATATTCAAAGATTAATTACAAATAACGTCTCCACCCATAGAAAAATTATTAATAGCATATTGTATCCCTCTTGATGCTATACAACTCTTCAGTAAATATATTATTTTATATCTCTAAAAATAGCTGATATGTATTAAGTGGACAGAGTTACTGTCCCACCCTGTATAATATAGTCACGTATAGCGTGCTCTCTGAGATATCATATGTTATCTTTGTTTAATATTTATATGATATCACTTTAGTTTCATGTATGTATATATATTAAATTGAAATTTTTTTTTATGGAATCATCGTAGAAAAGTTATGAATCAAATTCTGTAAACCGTTTGGATATAATTTGTAGAATTGGATATGTATACAAATTCATAAATGCACCGTGTATTTGTGTGTGTGAAATACTTAAGCACTAAGATTCGTTTCGATCGAAAATATTTTTTTTCTTAATTAATTTATTCTCGTCGATCTAATATGAATTATAAAATTGTTAAATTATCCCTCACCCCCATTGACTTTTGAAAAATCGACCAATCGATAGAGCTTAACGAGAAATGCATTCTGAACTCATGATTTTAAGACCGATTTTTGCAAAGCTAATCGTTCGTAAAAACCACCAAACACTAGACCAGAGAATGTAAGAATAAAAAACAGATCTACTCTATCAGGAGGAAAGTACGTATATTGCGCTTGTGTATACCTTGAGATATCGCTATCTTCTTTTAGTATAACATTGCCATTGTATGTTTCCAATATCGGTAACCATTCCCAGCATTGTCCGTCAGAAGAGCATGGTGCCTTGATTACAGGTGCGAAAACATTTTGACTCCAAATGTCCTTTGTGTTTAACAGCGGCGCCGCATAACTAGTCATTGTCCACGATATGCTGAGTATCAATACTCGGAGCAATTTAGAAAGTGTTTCCATTTCAATTTCGTATTCGCAAAAAACTAAAAAAAGAAAAAAATTAGAATACACTTCAATCTAAGTAAGACATAGACTTTATAAGTAATTATTTATAAAATATCACGTATTTAAATCGTTTGATTACGATCGACTGTATAAAATTGATAGCGTAAGAATTCGATAAATAAATTTACTTATGAGCGGTACAGTTTGAAAGTGAAATGATGGCGTTTTATGAATCTTGTTAAAATAAATTTATTTGCATCTAATTATGTATTTACTCATACTAGAAATTTTTGTTCATACAAGTAAAAAATGAATATAAATTCAGACAGAAATACATTGGGTACTAATTGTAAAATTTAATTTTGATCGAATAAGACTCTTCTCGGTTAGGCATAGTAAAAATTGTTTTTGTAATAAATTATTTACAGTTTTTAAGATGCTTATGCGCATTAAAAATTATTAATTCGTTTGTCAATTTAATAGGGTAGTAAGGCAAAATTATTTCGTCAGTTTTTTAACTTCAAAAATTTACGACAGCAAACATTATCTCTTTGCAGTGACGTGCTTATAATTATATTATATAATCATGATTGCTTTTTAAGAGCACAAGTACAACTTTTAAATAATCAGCATGTGCTGTTCAGAAATATAAACATCGTGAAAAATGAACGAAAAAACCTCGCTCTATTCTATGTGATATTATTTTAGTTCTATTCATAATTGCGTTTCAAGACTGAAAGAAATATCAACATACGGTTTGTAAAATTGGTTGCATATAAATTCACATAAATTTACATAAATTTACTGTGTATTTATGTGTGTGAAGTACTTAAGCACTAAGATCCGCTTCGACCGAAAATAAAATTATTTCTCTTAATTGATTTATTCTCGTCGATCTGATACGAATTATAATTGTTAAAAATTGTTTTGCTCGCTTTAGAAATAGAGAATTAATTGTTGTGCTGTACGATATCTCTAAATATTTTGTTTCTATTCTGAACATTCTGAAATACGAATGACAAACATTTCATCGAGGAATGTCGTCCCCCTTTTCCCGTAACATTGGCATAGTTTTAGCGGGATATTGTAACATCATCCATAGGAATTCGTTTCGAAACGAGTATTTACAGATAGAAATAATATCAAGGAATGTTGAAATGCAAAAAACAGGATTGCCACAGATATGGAAAACCGGGAAAATTCTGGGAAATTGAAAATGGTCATGAAAAAGTCAGGGAAAAATGTAAAAAAGTCTGGAATTTTAAAATTTGCTCACAATTTCCTGAAACTGCTCCTATTCTAGATAATTGTTATAATTTTTTAATATTACATCTGACGTTTATAGTGAAATACGTTCAAAACTCGCACACTTTAACCGATTTTAATAAAATAATTAAAATTTATATTTTATTTAGTATTTTTATTTGATCGCCTTTTTTCATAACTGCATTCTTTTTTCCAATACTAATTCTTTTTTGGCTTGAATTTCCACCCAAAATTTTAGCTACTAACCTTTTTTTTTGCTAACATTGTTTTTAATAATATATGCTAGCTTTCCTACAATTCTTGACTTTAAATGTGTTAAAATTTATATATTTTATACATTGGAAAATTTTCCATTTTTATCTGGAAAATCTGGAAAAGTCAGGGAATTTAAAAATTTATTTTCTGTGGCAACCCTGAAAAAATCCTCTACTATCGTGTGCCTCGCGCGCTTGACGCATTACGGACGAGCGAAAGCTCGCTGGTCCATTTGTCACTTGGCGAACATTAATCGTCACCACAATAGTGATTTTGTCGACAGGCGAGTATGCTGTTTACGTTCTTCTCCCATGAAATTTCTACAACGGTGATACTATTTATATAACGTTCCTTCTAATTTTAGCACTCACATATTTATGTGTATCACATACATATTCACGCACACCCATACGATGCAGCGTAACAAGTTAAACAAGTTTGTGGAGGAGAAAAACATTATTTCTTCACATTATGCTCAGGCGGAGTAAAAAAAAATCAAGGGGTACTGCGAAACATTTGGACACACAACTGATGTTTTTGCGAAAATAATGAAAATGCATGACCGCAATGAGATACATGATGTTATTCCATCTCGACGCTTCATATAGACGTTTCTAGTAACGTGAAACTACTGTCAAGATTCCGCATTGATATCAAAATTATATAATAATCGTCGTAAAACCAGCACAGAGAGAATCCGCGAAAGGATACGTTGAGTTGGTATTACATTTTATAAGAAAATTCTTTGATCCGTGTATATTTTACCTTATCAGTTAATTTAAAAAATCTGATTTTTATATTGAAGAGAACACATACCTGTGGAATACGCCACTATCGTTCGTTCGTTCGTTCGATTTACGCTTTCTCGGCATACACTCTCGAAGTAAAGACGGGGTGGTTTCGCGGCTCAAATGCAAAACCGCACGGTTGTACGGTTTGCCGGTTATCCGTTGGGGTGGATGCAACCAAGTGCGTCAGGAGGCTGAGCGTTCACGCTACTCATTCAGCAACCCCTACCTTCTACAAATTCTCGTAATACCCCACTCTCTTTAGCGACAACCAATCAAAAATCTCGGAACAGGCTGTATAATCCGGTTATTCGTAGTTTCTTTTATTTTTTCTTTCTTTACTTACTCTATTTTTCAGCATTGTCGTCATTGCTATTATCTTTTTTTTTTTTCTTTTCCTGAATGTACTTCTCCAACTGTTCAAGCGAAAATTACTTTGGAAACAGTTACAAGTCAGAAGGTATTAAATATATAGTATTGTGTATTGATTTTTTTACGACTGCACATAAAATGTCAGTATTCTTAAGTACTGTTCCAAGAAACGTAAAGGAGCAACTTGGAATTATCAGATGCAATTTATAATTCCAACATTTCTTCAGAGGGAAAGCCCTGTATGGTCAAATTGAAGGCAAAATTTATTAATTTATTTAATGAAAGTAATGAGTGGATATACTACAGCCTTTTGTTTAAACGTTACTATTTATACACGGAGAGAATTATTATTTAAAATTCACCTTGGAAATATGGTTATTGTGGTACAATATAATATTTTAAAGATTTTTATCAAGCACTTCAATAAAATTAATCAAACTTATTTCATATTTTAGTTTTATTAATGAATGCGAAAAATTTACATTAAATTCTTCGAAATACAATATTGTCCCAGAAATACCATATTTTCGAGATAAATTCTAAGAAAAAATTCTCCGTGTATTTAATGTAGAAAATTAATTTGCAATAGAAAATTTATTAAAAATTTAGGAATTTTCTATGCTTGCGTGCGTCTATGAAAGCAGTTGTGAGTATATCTATTTGTAAGTACATCTTAGCACATATTTGCTTCTTAAAGATAATCGGCTGAATTTGTGGCAGTAATGCGAAGTATAAATGTTTAGTGGACGTCGTCTATTGCGATTTCTTCAGTTAACGCCGATTATTAAAATTTTTTGGACTCGATGAAAGGCAATCAAACGAGCATCCAAGGAATGCTGTAAAATGACGTTACTTATATTCGTTTGTTAATTTATACGTTCAAGTCTTCGACGTCCGTAATGTACAATGAAATATAAGCGCGCGAAAGATCAATGAATTATACACAAAATGTAGGTACGCAATTTATTGGAAAATTTATTGGAATTTCTGTAGTCGCGCGCGCGGACGAACCGATACGTGGGATTCCGCAGAAAGATTTGTCACGTAACATAAAATATACTCCCTCGTCGTGTAATCATGAAAGCGATTGAGGTCTCTTATTTGTTAACATTCCAGAATATTGGCGAACGTTGCAGGTAAAAATTAGCATAAAGGACCTTGCCTATTTTGGACTTCTTGTGCATAATAATAGATCTCATATTGATAAAAGAGTAATAGGCTAGCTACTAAATATCTAATATTTAAATTTGAGAAAGAAGTCTATTAGAATCATCAAATCGATTTTTTAAGATCACACCGCTGTTTTTTAAGTGAAATGATTTTTTTTTTTTTTACATAATATGTTTCTTCAATTTTTTTGCATATAATATTATATGCTATATAGCATTAAAGTAAAGTTGTAAAAATCAATACTTTATATATTTTATTCTGGAACGTTTTAACATGAAATAAAAAATATTTCGTAAATTAATTTTTTTATTACTTAACTTTTTTGTTACACGGAGTAGTAAAATATACATAAAATAGTAAGATCAATTGGTGCAAAGAAACCACATAATTGCTTTTCAAAAATAATGTGTAATTATATATTGCAAATTCGATAATTTGTTTTAAAAGCAACTAAGTATTTTCTTTACATTAATTGATTCATTTTATTATTTTGTGTATAAAAATGTATTAGGATACAATTACAAAAAAAAATAATAGTTTATCTTCTAACAATAATCTTTCATTTTAATTAAGTTTCGTTGCTATTCGCAAGTAGTTCAGCACCTACATAAAAATGGGCAAAATTTTTTCTTCGTCAATTAAGATCTCAGCTTTTTTTCGATTTTTTTCTAGGTTTATATTACATTTTGCTAACGAGTGAGACAAGGAAAATAGAGAGAAAGGAAAACGACAAAAGGGCCTTGCTATAGCTAGATTCACTAGGCAGTAGAAAGAGGAGAGAAAGAGAATATCTAGCTAGGAGTATATCTCGCGAAACTGAGCGGACGCAACAAGTAGTTTGAACAAACGAATAAGTAAACGCAACGTCAGATTAAAGACTCGTCCGATCGCGTGCGCGTGCATATGTAATATACGAGATGGAGTTCAGGATATGATGAATATAGAACGGATATATGATTCGTAATTGCTTGAGGTACTCGCAGGGTCCGAGATTAATCGTTGATCCGCAGTGCAACCTCGCAATACGTTGATAAAACATACACAACTGATCCGAATTCTTCTCTCGATTGCGATCACTTTGACTTGAATGAACTACCTACTTTTAAATATCCAAACGTTTTCATCTTTGGTCACACAAGTATCTTTTCGTAATATTTTAATTTCGATATCATAGCTTATGATATGAAAATCAGTTCTTTCTCTAATTTCAAAAAAACATCAACTCATTATATTGACGCTACAAATACTTCGAAGCATTTGATTAATCAGAAGAAAGAAATTTAATTAAAGCATTCAATGAACTATTGTACCTGTTTGGTCTATATTTTGGGATCTAATGGAATCCGCCAATCAAATACAAAAGCGCTCCGTGAACGGTTGTACATTATTTTGGATTAGTGCTGGAATTTATTTGCAACTTTTAGCCGAATATAAAAAGAATTTTTTTTACAAAAAACATTGTATATGTGTGCTATTTCATATTCATATTCATATGTGTTTATATTACTTTAACGAAAAACGTCTGCCATATAATTTTTTTATCTTTTTGAATAAAATTGTATAACATGTAAATGTAAGCTAGTTTTTTTTTTATAATTGTCCTAGGCTGCATTACTCTGATGACCCCGTGTATCATCCTTGTTTAATATTAGGTGAAAAACAAGAATAAAACGATACATGAAGGCAGTTGGATATAACGTTCCTGAATACAGCCCTAATGGTATACTACTAGTAAAAATTCCGATGAAAAAAGTAACTCAAAAGTAACTTAAAGTTACTTTTTCAATAACTGTAACTGTAACAAATTACTTTTCAGAGTCAATAACTTGTAACGGTAATTAATTACTTTTTGAAAGAGAAAAACTGTAACTGTAATTAATTACTTTTACAAAGTAACTTTCCATCCCTGGTAATAATATCGTACGAAATAATTGCTAAAAAAAATTAATACACAGTCATGACGAGCGCTTTTATTTTAATTGTAAAATTACATATAAAAAAATGTTGGTTTTTAATATGCAACGAATCAATCTATCTATTTGTGTTTCTGATAGTTGTGTTTGTTTCAGGTCGATATGTAGGATCGCGTCCGATAAAACTTCGAAAGAGCTCATGGAAACAAAGAAATCTGGAGTCTGTACGCAAGAAGGAGAAGGAGAAGCAAACGTTAATCGGTCTACTTACCGGTCGATGACGAGATAAAATTTTATTTATTATGTCCGATTATTTACCAATAAAGTTACAAATAATCAACCATCACACACACACACACACACACACACACACACACACACACACACACACACAGACACACACACACACACACACACACCCACACCCACAGACACACACGGATAGTTTGGGACAAAGGAACATTGTGAATTACTACATTATTTAGTTTCATCGTCGACTATTTTGCAAAAGTATACGCCAATAAAATTATAATTATAAATTTGTTATATATCTCGACTTTTATTTCTTAATATTATTCTTCTGGTATGAATCGTTCTCATATTTATTTTTTTTAAGATAGATTACAGAGTCCCGTATCCTAAAATGTCAAATTTTTTATTTACGCATGCATTATATACCAATCGATAAAGGACAATCAACGCCCAGCGGAACGTAAAAATCGATTGGTGCCTAAACAGTCGAAATTTAAATTAATGAATTCGGCTATATGAAACGATCGATAAAATATGATAAAGAATGGAAAAGTCGTTAACAAGACCGAATCCGAATGAACATGGAAAGCCAGAGATTGATCCATTGGGGGTACATGAGCAATTAAATAAAATCGTTATATTGATCCTTTTTTTTTTTTAAGAATTGTATACTATCAAGAAATTATGTTTAGCGTTTTGTAATAGCTGTACACTAATTTATTCGCTGTGTTAAAACGTCGTTGTATTTATACGAGACATCTCTTGGCGAATGATCGCAGGTCTACGAGGGCGAAAGAAATGAGAATGGTGAGAGGCATGGAAACGGAAAGACTTTGCTATCAAATGGTGACATGTATGTCGGTCAATATCGTAACGGATTTAGGCATGGCAAAGGTATCTACGTATTTAAAAACGGTGCCCGATATAACGGCGATTGGAGAGACGGACAGAAATACGGGCAAGGGATCTTTTGGTACCCTGATGGAACGCGATACGAAGGTATGGAAGAATGTACAAAAATAGGATCCGAATCAGACTCGAGGAAGTCACACAGTAAACATGTGGACATGTCGACACGTCCATATGTATATTCATACAATTATTTTTATGTCGCACGTCAGAAATCTTAGAGATGCTAAGAGTGTGCCAGGAATTTTCGAAAGAGGTAAATACGCGCGACAAGTTGCGACAACTCGAGATCTTTGCTAAGATCAACCTCGATGACACTTGACTTTGATTGGCAATAATTATTCGTTACAGATAAAATTCGATGATGTGTTAAATATTAATCTGCTTAGGAGAATGGAGACGCGACGCGAAGCACGGTTTTGGTATTTATTATTATGTGAACAATGACATTTACGAGGGCTCGTGGAAGGATGATCTTCGTCATGGTATAGGAGCATATTTATACGCTGACACAGAGACGAAATTTATGGGGACATGGATGGAAGACTGCATGCAAGGACCCGGACAACTCATTCATGCGCGCTATCATTTTCATGGTTTTTGGAAGCTGAATTTGGTACGGAATGAAAACAGAAAAGTAATCGTGGCGCGTTGATTATACACATACCTCCAGATCACGAGTCCCGAGTAGAATAAGAGCATCTCATTTATAAAAGCCTAGATCAATGTTGTCTAAGATTTGTAATTCTAAGCATAAACTTGACGTATGTCGGCGCTTATCTTTATCAAGAAAAAAAAGCAATAAATAAAAATATACATCAAGCCAATGCTTAGAATTATAAATCTTGGGCAGCATTGATCAAGACCGAAGAATATATATTTAATTAATAGAGATATTATGCACGATACAGCCGTACGGACGTGGTTGCTTCACTTTTGAAAACGTGTGTATGCAGCATGGTCATTATATACATGTGAGAGATCCCATGTTTGATGGCTCAACTTTGATAAACACGGATAAAATCATGGTGGAAGTAAAATTCTCTTAATGAAGTTTCTATGTCGTTTTTTATCCGAGCTTAAATATTCCATATTTAAAATATCTTAATATATATAAAATATGTTACATATGTGTATATATTTAATAAAAAAACAAAAATTAATAAAACAAATATCTAATATTAATATGTTTTAAATAATATACATTATATGTATATTATTAAAGTATATTATATTATAGATTATATTACACATTATGTAAATAAATAACATGTATATACATATATATTACAAGAAATTGTATAATGTAGGAGAACGATAATGACGACAAAACGTTGAAAGAATCATCCCCGAAAATGGGCTTTCTACCGATATGGCGCGCGCGTTGTATTACTCCTTATAACCCTGAGTTATTGCCACCGGAAGCAGAACCCCTGCGAGAAGAAGTAATTAAAATCGTAATCACGTATATTTGATAATTCGAATATTACATCGTAATTATCCTTCATGCGAGCTGTTTTAATACATGTATACCGATACGTGGGCGACGCTGATGTCGATAGGAAATTGATAAATCGATTAATACAGGTAGATTTTAGAGTTTTACAGCATCGACGCTTAGTTATATTTGTTTCATTTCGGAGATAGGTAACTACGAAAACGGATTAATATTGGATAGCGGAATTGCGAGTTCGCGATCTATCCAATCATCTTTCTCTAAAGGGGGTAGGATTTCCTTAATACACTGTCTGCGTCATCGGAAGCGGAAACGATTCTTCCGGTAAAATGAATTTTAATCGACCGCTTTATATTAACGAGACTAGCGAATATCCGGTAGTTATTTCCAGCGCGTCGCCAGACTATGGACTTCCGTAATCATTAATAGAATTACGATATCCGGGCAGAGGATAGTCTTTCTTTTCAAATTATGTTTATGTCACTTCTCGTTACTCTGACATGATATATCACTGGTATCCGATGGGATTATAAAACTTAACGTAATATATCCCGGAACGTTTCGTCCTGACAAGATATCGTGTTCGCGTAGGTGTCAACGGATTCCTCGATCAACAAAGACGAAGGTGATGTTTGGTCAAAAATCGAAGGGTCCTCCGATTATCCGGAAGAAGATTATCGCGAAGAACATTATCAGGAAAAGGCATCGTTTCGGGACGACAGTCTTTGATTGTGATGAAATACATGAGCTGCCGGCTCCAAGCCGTCGATTAATCAATTTGTGAACGTATACATACTCTTCTTGTATTATATTATACATAATATGCTAATTTTCTTCCGCATAGATAATGTAAAACAAAATTAAACGAGTATGTTTTTATTACTAATTTTAAAAAATAACGCCTTATAGTTTTATTGTTATTTAAAAAGAAAAGATTCGTTACTTTTTTGTAATGCTAAAATAAGATATTAAATATAAAACTACATTATTTAATAATTTTTATTTAATATTGATTGTAACAATCAATATTACATAAATACAACTTGAAACTCTAAGCTAGTCTGTATTAGTTTTTTCTTTATATTAAACTTATTTAATAAATCTTCTGTAATTCCTTATGTTAATATTTTTGTTTTTTAATAAATGCTTATCTTTAGGAATTTAAATTGTAATTTACAAATTTTATTAAAAATTTTTATTAAACGTTTTTAAACATTAATCTTATTATAAAGAGCGCATTCTAAATTTATTTTATTAAATAATGCAATCTATCGAATAGATATCAAAATAATAAGTGATTAAAATAACGATAAAGTTAACAGTTAAATTCGTTACTTTAATCACTTATTATCTTTATATCTATTCAATAGATTGTATTAGTGATACACATATATGTGCGCGTGCGTGTGTATATATTTGCAATTAATTCGCATTATATACATATTTTTTTAAATATATTAAACGCGAAATTGAAAGCGCAAGCTCGGTTATTGTATATAATCGAAATACAAGCACGTTCATGAGCGCGTCACAGCTACACGGGCACGATTATTCTCTGTGCTTGCTACTTTATAGGATAGGTCAAAAAGTTCTCGGCCTGACATAAAACGACGCCATAAATATCAAACTGTTATAATTTTTAGAAAAATTTGATCCTGCATAGGACAATTGTTAAAATATTCATTAGCTTCTTTGTTTCGGTCGTATAAAGCAACCAACTTTTGATTCCATCGTAACAATGCACCCGCTCACATTTCTTCAATTGCAGTCGAAAAATTCCATGAATTGGTTCCATAAGATCAGATTTTGTAAAATATGGTACATGTACCTGTGTGCGAAATAAATTCATGGAATTTTGCGACTACAATTGAAAACATACGAGCAAGTGCATTGTCTTGATGGAATAAAAAGTTAATTACTTTACACGAAACAAAGAAACTAATGAACGCATCTGAAATTTTAACAGCAATTCTGTGTAGGATCAAACTTTAAAATTATACCAGTTTGATATTTGTGGCGTTATTTCTGTATCAGGCCGAGAACTTTTCGAACTACTTTTGTATGTCTATGTCTAACTTATAACTAGTTTTATACTCAGGATAATTACATTTACAAAACGTAAGAGTTAAAAGAGGAAGACTAAACTTCAGTCAGGAAAAGTTGATAAACTTATACGAAAGTGGGAGCAACATTAGTATTGAGTTATATACAGCGATATTCGATAATATACTTGATAATATAATCATTTAATCGAATCACAAATTTAATGACGTCATATTACACGACTCGGCAGAGCATGCTGATTTTTAGAGAGTAGCAAGTCCCCACAATACTGGCAAATACTATTAATTTTAGTTTTTAAGATAAACACGCAAAGAAAAACGCATATACATATGTACTTTTCTAGTCGATTGCTTCGCGCGACTTATTTAGGATTGTCACAGAAAATAAATTTTAAAATTTCCTGATTTTTCCAAGTTTTTCAGATCAAATATATTTAATAGAAAATGTATCTTAATTATAACAAAGTTTAATTAAAGTGAATTTATATTAAACTATACAGAAATTAAAACAAAAATTATATATATAAACTTGACATTGTAAGAAATATCCAATTTTTATATTTAAAAAGGAATTATATTTCCTTTAATATAATGACCGATACATGACTTAGTATACAGTTTGAAATATTGATTAAGAAAATCAGTATTTGATCACAATTGTTAGATATATTATTTAAAAAATTATAACAATATATATATATATATAAATATTATTTGGAATGAAAATATTTTAATAACTCAAAAAATTCCAGACTCTTATATTTTTCCCTGATTTTTCTAGGTTTTCCATGACCAATTTAAATTTCCACGACTTATTCCGGTTTTCCAAATCTGTGACAACCCTCGTAAAAAAAATGAATTACATCAAGAAGATTCTATAGAGATTTATCAAGACGTAAAAGGACGGAGGACAGGGCGAATAAATACATAAAATTGTCACGTAAGAGATCGCAGTCTTTTAAATAGGTAAGTTACAAGTCATGAGTGAGTAGAGTGCGTACTATATTATAGTCAAGTCCGTAAAGGTCATAAAGTGCTTACCACAGATAAAGTGTTATCGAGAAAACGATGCGATGTCTAACATTTATATCGTAAAATTATATTAGACCGTCGTATCAAAGCGTCGTCAACTGTACTAAGCATAGTGCGAGTCGCGCATTCGCATTCGGCTCGTTCTCCGTACGAGTTCTGAGTGAGTTTACAAACGAATTTGTAAAATCTGTGGCGCACTGGCGCTAGCAACATTGTGATAGCAAAATACTTTGGTCTGCGACTTCGCGTCCACTTGGCACAAGATAAAAAAAATTCGCGAGTAACGCGACGTACACACAGCCCTTGATCTGGTCGAAGCGACTCTGTTTTCCTTTCGCCTCTAATCCCGGCTTTATCGAGAGGTTTCAAGAGAGATAACCGACTTCGATGTATGTTTCACCGCATTTCTTACGGCGTTAGGGATATCGTCACAACAGTCGAATTACTCAATAAGCTATTGCACTCGTTTGCGCATCGTGAGAAGTCATTTATACGATCTTACTTGAACTTGGATCTTGCTTGAACTTGGATCGCGCGCCGGTGCGTCTAGTGTGTGCGTTTAACGTGCCAACGATTTTCTTCGAAGTCGTTTAAGCATCTCAGGTACGTAAACGTGGACGAAATTTGCACTTTGTCGCGCGAAGCGACTCGTTTCACCGAGCAATGGTGCCAGCTCTTGGCGAGTGACTCTCTCTCTTTGCTCCTAAAATGAGATTTTTTTTCCGCTTATACGGCACATATCTATATACAAGTTCGATTTCAACTTCCGATCATTGTTAATATAAATATAAGAATGAGCCGTTTGTATTTTATCGATTAGCGAAGAGGAACGTTGGATGATGTCGATGGTACCTCGATACAGAAAAATCGAGTGCATACAATGCAAAATTGCGCATACTTATCATCCATAGCGTGTAGACAATAGGAGTTCTTTCGTTCGATAAATACCGTTCTGATTATGTCAAATGTAGATTGTAGATGAGCGTCATTTCAGAGATGTCGACACAAAGCGACTAAACAACGTTATCTCACATCAAATCCGATGGCGGTCTCTGAAACGCAATACTAGCTACGGAAATGCTGCACAGGCCGGCCGTTATGATACCCATGCATATGTAGACCGACGTAATTAGCCAGAAGGCAAATAAATATAGTGTCTTATTGCAATACTTCCCTAATGCTGGATCATAGTTTGGCTCATATTCCTTGTATACCCACATAGAACCTGTAATTAATAAATTTATAAGATTGTTCTTGAAAATACCCAGTACAATTAATTAACAAAAGAAAATCAAAAATTATATAACAACAAATAACAGTTTCACTGAAATTTTTACTGAAACAATTTCCTGAAAATTCCTAGATTTTCCAAGTATTTTTACTAAAAAATTTAAATATGGAATTTTTAAGTGTAATTTTGAGATGAATTGGAATGCAAACAATTTGAACAAATCGTGTATTAGGAATAGAGTATATATACGTATACAGTATACACACACACATATATATATATATATATATATATAGAGAGAGAGAGAGAGAGAGAGAAATATACATATACTGGAATGTACCCTATAATTAAAAATTTGACACTGTCAGTGAAAGCTTAAAAATCAGCAATAGTAATATGATTACCAATAATGAACCATCCCAGCATAAAACAATTGATCAGAGTCTGTGTAGGCGATTGTCTAATCCTTTCCTCATCTCTTTCTTCTTGACGTTGTCGTACTCTAGCCGACAAAGTTAATAATTGCTTAAATACTCCAAATCCACCGCCTACTAACAAGTATACGGGAATGTATTCACCCTGTGGACAGTCGTAAAGATACAGTCCACCGATCACCATCATACAAATTGGTACCACTATCGTTACTCCAAGAATGATGGTACATCCAACTGGAAAATAACGATTTTACATTTTGTATATAGTTATTAAAGTTTTTTTAAAGTATTTTATTTTCATCCTTTCATCTATCATCGATACTTAATAATCATATCGACTCACTTGTGCCTAACAGCAGGACAACAATATTTTTTAAAAAATCAAATATGCCTTTGGATATTTTACGGGCTTCTCTCATACGACCAAATAAAGAATCGTAGGACGGTGGTGGTGCTGGAAAAAAATACAGAGAGATAGACATATTTGATTTATAAATATATGGACTGCATTTGAAAATGTCACCTGGGTATCCCATAATATCATCTTATTTTTGTTTATCAACACTGGGTGAACAAGGATAAATCGATAGGTAGAGACACTCAGGCGACATTACCGAACGTAGCCATGAAGGTGCATATGCTACAAAGGTCTAGGATAACATACCATTAGGATCTATCGCCTCCTCGTACGAGGGTGGTGCACCACGTTCGTTGGTCAACGTGGAGGGATGACCGAGGGGTAAATTGATATTATGATAGGATGGTGGCGGAGTACAGCAAGTCGATGTAATCTGCGTGCTCGTGCCGGGATTTACGCCCTCCACCGTTGCGGTGGAAGCATTTGTGGCACGGCTAATCGAGCTCAAAGGCATTTCTTCCCGTGCAGCGCCGGTTACTGTCCTGTTCCAATACATAAGGCTCGCTTTCCAGACAGGTTCGAGGATACCAGCCCCCCTCGTCGCTGTTTACATTGGCGAATGCTGGCCTTTATAACCTAAAAACTCGCACGTTCAGAGATTCTTTGCCTCCCCTCGTCCCGGAGAGGGGAAGCACGATCTGCGAGAAGATCCTCGTTCTTCCTTATCCGAGGGATTTCGACTCACATTTACGAATCGAATAGGGAACGACGAGTCTCCGAAATCGTTTCAAAACGAAACCCCGAGATATAGCGTGTTACTTCCATATTCCACGATATAAGAAACAATTTGGGGCAACGTTTTGATTGGTCAAAGAGCAGCCGCCATGTTCAAGTGTTTGTGCATCTTCGGAAGTGGAATACCATGATCGAAGCCTTTACCGTGTTATCTCGGTATGTTGTTGGAAAACACCCCGTTTCTCTTGACTGTGTTCCAAAATTTACTGCCAGTGCTGAAAATGTATAGTATACGTAACGTAAACTGTAGATTTTCAGCGCTGGCAGTGAATTTTGGAACACGGTCCTTGGTACCTATTATGGAAATAATCGGAATGGATTCCGATCGGAAAATTATTTCGTTTTCCCCAGAAACGCAATAGAAATCTAGGGAATAATTGAATAATTCCGATCGGAATCCATTCCGATTATTTCCATAATAGGTACCCTAGTTGGAAAGTTCCCCATCTCTCCTTACAATCTAGTGATTTTAACTAGATTAGTATCATAACGCCATCTATCAAAATGTTGAGGAGTTTTGTTCACCCTGGACTCCCTGTTTTGCAAAAGTTTTCGATGAGATTACGACTGTAACCTCTTTCGATAAATAATATACAATATCATTGATAATTGATGTCAAATATGGCAACAAAAAAGATCAATGGATTATTTGTACCTTTTAATCAGTTATATAAACGAAATGTATTCATGGTAGATGCTATAACAAAACGCACATATGCAACCACTGATGAAGTAACTCATACTGGTCAGGTGAGATGTCCTTGGTTCAATCACATAAAAAATTTGTTACAAGATATTACTTTACTTGTTCAAATAACGAAATTCATATAGACCAGTATTACATCATACCCGAATTTATAAAGATATATTTATTATACTTATTAATTATTAGATAAGTAATGATTTTTCCAATGAGAACAAACTATCTGTAGTATGACGATAGAATGTCAACAGATTTGCAACAGATCTAATATCATTTGTATTTGTATCAAAATCATATTTTGTCAACAGATCTTGTCAATATAGATTGCATTTTATAAAGCGCATAATGCATATGATGTATCATCTTATTCTTGTTTACTAAATATTAAAAGATAAGATGATACACCACTTGCTTATGGAACTGAGTCATAATCAATAAATTATTGGCAGAAACTGAATAGGATCTACTATTTTAGGTCAGTTTTTTGTGGTTGAATTAGTATATACTTTTGGAACTTAAAGTGAGACATGTTTGATATTTCATGAAAGCGAAAAAGAGAATTTTAGTGCAGTTTAGTGCAGGAATAAAAAACAAATCTTTTGTAAATATTTAATTGATTACGAAATAATAGTAGATTTTGCTCAATTTCTGTAGTCTGTTATATGTACTATTATATTTTATCATATTAGTGGATTTTATTATATTTCTACTGACATACTATCAAAAATTGATAGTAGATATTGTCATAATCTGCGAGGTTTGATTATCCGATTTGTGATTAAATTGTAAATTTTACTGTATATTCAAGATTTATTGATACTATATAAATATAATAAATCAAATATATATATAATTTTAATCATCATGAGTTCATTTTCAAAAAATATAGAGAACCATCTCTAATATTGTCCTTTATAACTTCTTTAATGAATGACTATGTATTTGTTTCTTTAATTATATGTTGTTATGCTTTATCAGGCATTTGAGAAAGGTGACTATCGATCAGTAAGGTTTTTAAACAGCCCAAAAGAAGTTAATAAAAATTGGGCAATTAAATTGATAGATGAAGTACCACCGTCTCCTAAAAAAGATAGAATTGTAGCTTGTGATGGTGGTGGAGGCCCTCTTGGACATCCTAAAGTTTATATAAATCTGGTAAGATTCATATTATTGTGTATGTGTTACAGTAAAAATATAAAGTACAGTAATTTTGTACACTTATATGTATACAATTGTACAAAACTTATATACATATAAATGTATACAAGTTTACGTCAAGAATATGTCTTTATCAGAAAATGTGATAGTGGGACTCTCTGTAATTACTATTTCATGCTTTTACTAACTATATGTAGAATACTTTTATTATATGTATTTCATTATTTGTTATTTAGTAATAATTATTTAAATATTAAAATAAATAAAATAGCATGTTACAGATTATGATAAAATTTTATTTCTAAAAAAGATTAAAACTTATTCTTTTATAGGATAAACCAGGCAATCATATTTGCGGTTATTGCGGATTGCGGTTTTATAAGGAGAATCATTAGATGATATGTGTATGTATATGAGTAGTATTATATTAATTGTTAATTTATAAGGTATATTTTAGAATGTCATGTTTGTTGTAATAAATGTATATATAAAATAAAACTGGCATGTAAAAATTTAATTTTAAAAAAACTGTTGTACCAACTTAAAAAGTAAAACCCAAGTAATACTATTTTTAATTATATGATGAAACCTATGTGATATATATGTAATAATATGAATATTTGGAAAAATATCAGTTTAAAAAAAAAATGTTTTAGATAGAAGTCGTAGAACTTAAAAAGATCTATTCACTAATTTTATCAGTTTGACCTTGGGTGGTGTCGCCAAAATCATATCAAAGTCACATCAATTTTTTAATTTTCATTTTTTATTGCGTATTTTTGTAAACTCCCTAGTATCTCTTCGGTGTTTTTGAATTTCAGACGTGCTCTTGAAAACTCAGCGAGTTGGCATCACTGATTGCAGTATTTTGCGGTTATGACAGATTTCCTAACCTAAGATAATCATCATTGTCATCAACTTTTAACAATTGATATCATGGTTTACGAGTCAGAACGACGTTTTATTTCTGCCAAATTTGTTCATTTCGTGCAAAAATGCATCGAATAAGTCCAATGAGTCTAATTTCATCAAACTCGGAGCTGGTTATGCTAAACTGAACAATTATTTTTTCTTTCACCAACATATTAAATGTATCTGAACAAATTATTCAAATTGAGTTCTATTTATGTATTTTAACCTCCCAGTTACAATGTGAGTATTACACAATAAATATTCTAGCCTCGAAAAATATCTATCAACCTTTAATATTCCAATTTTATATTACCTATATTCTTCTTAAACATATTTAGTAACTTTACTTTTACAGATACTGAATTTTAGAAGAAGTTAAGAATGATGAAAGTTTGCATATATTTGTTTAAAAGGCCTAAACAAACACAAAAGGTTTAAAGACAAAAAGTATCATTTCTAGTACAAAAAAATGAACAATCTTTCTGGACAATTCCGCAAGACAACATGGGATCCCTTTCTCATAATTTCTCAGATAATTGCTGTACAGACTATCATGTACCTTTGCCTTGGATTCTGGATTTGGATTGTTGCATCGTTGTTGGATTGGACAAAATCGTTGGATTATGTGTTTCAATATAAAGAAATACATGTTCGTGACTTTGGAGGACAATTAATTATTGTTATGTTTGTTCTGAATGCTTTTGTGGGAGCATTTGCATTATGGTGGCTAGTGCAAAGAACAAAATTATGCATGGACTTTGCATGTACAGCCCATTGCATTCATTTGATTTGTTGTTGGGCTTACAATGGTACTTATCCGACATCTTTCAGTTGGTGGTGTTTAAATCTCGTATCGTTAAGTATAATGTGCGTCTGTGGAGAATTTCTTTGTATGAGAACTGAACTGCAAGCTATACCTTTAAGTATGAATAGTCAAAAGATAGCCTTATGAGATAAAATTTGTCAATTGATAAAAGATGAAACTTACATAAATCTCTAATAAATATATTGTTATCATCAGTGTTAAAATTTGTTAAAACTACACATATATATGTATATAATTTAAATTTTAATATATTAAAGAGACATCCCAGACAACAAAAAGTATCTGAAATCATGTTATAAGACGTTTTTTGCATCTAAAAGACAACTTAAAGACGTCTTATGTCACAATTTTAGATTTTGTGTTTGGGATCTCCTATAGATTTCTTAGACATTTCTAAATGCAATCTTCTAATACAAATTTAAATATCAGTACTTATAGAAAGGTACCATTCACTAATTTTAATAGATTTTAACATAAATGAATAAATGTATAATAATAATAAATGTACAATTGATAATATATTTAATAATGATAAATTAAAAATCCCCAATAAGAACCAGGGCGGATATTGGTGTACAGATAAATCTATTAAAGTTTTTGAACTATTATAATTCGCAATACGCTAATTAGCGTATTGTGTATAATAATATGAATATACATAAATGTATATATTACCTAATTATACATATATAATAATTTTTTTATAAATTTAATGGGACTATTCTGAATGGTTTTCAAGACTTTCTTGCAGATAATATGTAAAAACGGTTATTTTCGGCTAAGTTTTATCTTGATTTACACCCTTCTCATATAAGGTAATCCTTCTGTATTACAATTCTTGCGTATAGTTTATTTATAAATTATGTCTCAATCAATAGAATAATTTCAATATCAATATAACAATTCATATTGATAATAAAATTATTATATCTTATTATTATAATATAATTTATTTGCTACTTATTATATTTAATAAATATTATGATTAATATATACTTTATATTAATTATAATATTTTAATGATATTATCAAAAATTCCAAATAAAAGGATTTTTATCTCAAACATCGATACATAATAAAACAAACAATAATGAACCTTGATATTTTCTTCCAACACATGACAATATCTTAATCTCTTTTTATAAACGATACATGTTACATGTACTATTTAGTGAATTAAGATGTATGTGTGCATATGTGTTAACAGATTCAGTTAATTAACACTGGACATAATTATGCATGTAACGTTAAAATGCAAGCTGAAAAATAATAAGGTTTATAATTTCTATAAAATGATTAAATTATTGTCGAACGAAATACACACACACACACACACACAGTAGGTAACATTTTTTTGTTATAAAAATTCGGTAAAAAAATGACAATCAGAAAAAGTTTCTAAAGAATTTGAAAGAATTTAATCTTCTTTATTAATATCAATCAAGAGAGTATATTAAAACAAATATTTTTTCTTTTAAATTCAAGTTCCGTAAAGGAAAAATATTATCCTGTACCAACTTTATGGAAATTGGTTTTCTGTTGAATTGGCTAAATTTTGAATATGTAATTCTCATCATTCTGAACAATTGTCTTTATGGGACCAACCTCTTTCTATAGCTAGATTTTTTTGCGCTACAAGTTCTGAAAGGTTCAGATTCAAGCCATTCTTTAAAACTTGGGTTTTCATATATTATTATAATATTATATCATTATTGATAAACAATAATAAACGATTTATTAATCTTTAGACTGCCGGCATTTTTTCATTAAAATAGTGATTCTTTTTTCTCAAAAATTTTTCTATATAAGTAACATATACGTAGCGCAAGATTTCGAGATTTGTGCAGATCCACATAAGAGGCTTTTTCCAGCAAGGAACATACGATCAGTTATAAAAAATGTTTATTTTCTCAAAAATAGTGTATTTTGGGGGTTTTTTGATATCGCTTGCAATTCTGAGCATAAATTTATAAAATTTCGAGTCCTAAGCGCAATATTGACTTATATTGACAATATAAATGAATATAAATGTATAGACTCAGAACTTTCCTTTAGCATTACCCAGAGCCAACGACGTGGATGTAGAAAGTTTGTAGCTCTTTTTTTATTTTCTTTTTTTAATTTTTTAGTTTTTTTTACTTTTTTCTTGTTTTATAATTTTTCATTTTTTTATATTTTTATATTTTTTATATATTTTTCAATACACATTTTTTATACGTTTTATAATTTTTATTTCTTTTATTTCGATTTTTATTGTTTTTAGTAATTATGGCAAAATTATTCTATATGGCACATATATGTTTATTAATACATTTAATATTTAAAATACCGGTATTTTAATCCAAACTGAAGGACCACAAAAGTGGTTGTCTTGGTAGACTAAAGGTTAAGGTCGTATAATGAAAATACAGTAATAATACATATAACAGTTATTAATAAATATACATATGATAGGTATACATATATACAGAGTGTCCCAGAATGATCGCCAAATATTTCGTATCCTGGTAAAGCGAACTAAACTGAGAAAAATCCTCTACCATTTTGTAATTTTTGCAATAATTAACAAAATATTAATTACTAAAAATCGCCGAATATTGGTTTTCAATCATTTTTATATTTAACTACCGAGAAAAAATGTTATATATATATATATATATGTATATATATATATATATATATGGATATATATTGTATCAATACTCAGATATTATATTGAAATCTTCTAACACCATTGATTTCATTAAACAATTGCGCCGTTTATCGTTGTTTGACACTCATTAGCCTACTTTATTTATATTTTCATGTTGTTTAAAATTTGAGAGTCCTAATTAATTATTGTTTATAGCGAAAGAACGTCATTTTTCAAGGAGAAGTGTGCATAAACAATAACAAATCATTTATTCGACTTTTGCTTTACAAAAAAAAAACATTCGTAAAAGAATGTCGAAGAAAATCTTTTTTAAGTTTTTTTTTCGATAAAACTAATAAATATATATCTTTATAGATATTTTTTTGTTTTGCCGAAAAAAAAAAAATTAAAATAAAAATTATTTCGTCATGTTTTAGAAATCTTTTCACTTTGTCAAAAAGGTGATCCGAAAAATATCTTATAAAATAATGCTTATATGAATACAAATTTAAAATTAATAAAAGAAGCGCTTGTAAGGTCAACTGAGTTCTTTTCATATTTTTTGTGAATTTGGGACTAAAACACATATCTCTTTCACGTATGATACAAGCGGGGGACACATTGTCTTGGTGTGCAGTGTATAAAAAGCCGATACGATAAAAACAATAATAAATTTAACAAAATTAATCATATTATCAATAGTAATAAAAATAAGCAAGCCCATCAAAGCCGCAACATCAGTTGTTCGGATGCACAATTTATTTTCGTGTTAATTTAATAATTCATATCCAAATTAATAAATATACGTTTCGTCTCTGACTGTCGACTCCACAAGATCTTGATGTCGGTTTTGAATATAATGCTATATTATATCTGACAATTTGATGAGCAATGTGTTCTACTTTTTGACATAATGTATTGGACTCCGTTCTCATTTATCTAACTTGGAAATTGGATAAAGAAGAATGAGCTGTATCGCAGTGGTGGAATTTGCGTATAGTATGTAAGCGGAGTTAGGTTTATATTAACATGAAATAAATTAACATGAAAATAAATTGTGCATCCGAACAACTGATGTTGGCTTTGATGGGCTTGCTTATTTTTATTATTATTGATAGATTCTTCCAAGCCTTATTTTTAGATATTTCTTAATCATATTATGTAAGAGAAAAATCAACAAAAAAAATATCAATTGAGAAATTACATGCGACGTATTGACATTTACAAAAAAGATAAACATATAAAGTAGTTATTTTTTAAGTTTATTTATTATATTTGTATGCTCGACATATAAATTATTCCGTATTTTTTCACTTTTATTGATAAATTTACACATTTAACATAAAGTTTACATTATACATTTTAACATAGTTACGTAACTCTATTCACATAAGAATTATACAATATATACTATATTAATCTTAGAAATAAATATACGTATTTATCGATAAAAGTGAAGTGAAGAAATAGATCTACTCATATATGTATATAACACAAAATATTGGGAAATATTACAAAAAATTTTTTTTAATATTGTTACAAACATTTTTAAAAAAGTTTTAATAATATTTATATTTAAAGTTTTAACAATATTTATATTTTTGTATTGTTTGACGTCTGCAATTGTATGGGAACTGTTATTTCGATGATCCACAAATAACCCTGAATATTAATAGATGAGTAATTGTGACATATCCGGTCAATAGATATCAAAAAGATGACTTATGTATAGTTTAAATATATTTCTTTCGTAAATAAATCTCAAAATTTATTGTATTTATTAATTTTCACATATGTAAAATGCACCAAACAAAGAACACCAACTATTAATAGTCACACTTAATCGACATCCAACATTCCCAAGCACACAAAGTTAAAAGAAAGTTAAAATTTTATTTTGACGTTATTGTAAGCAGTTAACTATCATCATTGTAATATCGATTTAAGATCTACTTTTGTCCATTATTCTGGATTGGAATTGACTAATTAAGTCGAATACGAGGAGATTTGACTGTGATTGGTCAATTCTCTTACAACTACAATCACTTATGGCTTACGTAATAGCGTTGCAGGCGCTCTCCCCGAATACATCTTATATATTTCAAACCTTCGTTAAATCTCACTGATCATTCGTGCGGAATTCTCGTGGAAAATCAGAGATGAACGTTCTTTTATAAAACTTTAAATTTTGCCCAACTATTTTCGCACAAGTGGAATTCATCTATCAGTGATAACGATTCGCGCAAATGTTCGCACAAGTGAATTTATTTATTAGTGTTAACGATCAGTTTGAACAAATCTTTCGATTCTATCTCGTTCTTTTATTATTCCGTTAATACTTTTTCATTAATTTTTAGCGGGACTCTTTTCTGATATCAGAGAATGTAAATTTACAAAATATTGTTATATAAGTAAAACAGCTTTGTTCTTCTGTATCTCAAAATTGATTTTATAGTACGAATATTATAGTACGAAGTTCATCATTTGCAATAAGGAAATAAAAGTGACTATTATGTCGCAACTTACGTTTATTTTATATGCTTGCGTAAACTTCATCAGTTTACTCTGTGTCTCCGCCCAAATCCATAAATCGAATAATGACAACAACAATAGCTATAATTACTATTTGCCAGCTTATGCTATTGCTTCGGCAGCTTCGGGTCTTCTGAATTCGACGTTATGTGAAAAGGAATTACTAAATTTCCGAGACGCTGTCGATCAACGAATACTCTGGAGTTTAAGAGGTATGAACAATTCTTAATTATATAATCATAAATGTTTAAAATAAAGTACTTAAATTTTAAAGTCCAAAAAGTTAATTGAAAAATTATAATTCGTCTTACGTTTTGAATTTTTTAATTTCTAATCGTCCAATCGTTTCAATCTGATATTATAAATTAATCTTTACTGAAATTAAATTGATATTATTTTTTAAACTGATATTATATTTTAGAGTAGAAGAGAAATATCTTTTATAAGAAGTAATAGGAAATGACATCAAAAAGACTGTTTTTTAAAATCAGTTTAATTATTAGAAACATTGAATCAATAATAATTAATAAGAAATACTATTTAATATTTTTTTCTATTTTTTGTAAATAATGTTTGTCTATCTTTATTTTTTTAAGTATTGGATTCTAGCGGTGAATTTCAGTCAGGTTTTCTTTATGGAAATAATTATTGGTTGGGCAGTCGTATTCAGTGCTTCGATATGATGAATACTGCTCCTCTACAGATTTCAGAGCGGCATTTATTAAATAATACACTGTATCGTGATCCACAAAACGAGATTCCACCTTTTAAAGTAAATTATTTCGCTGCCCATTTTAAACACAATAGTACTCTTCAGTACCATATTAGTCTACCTAATGAAGTAAGTTTATATATCTTAATATAATAATTTAATAGATAACTGAAATATATATACGAAGTTTAATATAAAATAATTTATGTTAAATATTATATATTTATGTAAAACGCTTATTAGTTATAAATTGTAAGGTTTTTTCAGGACGTAATGACACTTGGTCTCTGTTTACCAGCATCATGTTCTACAAATGACATAAGTTTTATTCTGGAAAGGATATTTCGCGATAGAATTCTTCTAATTAGTGACCTTTATTCTGCGGATTTTAAGCTGATCCAGGTTAAAAATCTAAAGAATAATTATGAATGGCTCACTAGTGGTGCTATACCTTTCATTTGGTAATTTTTAAGTACACAATTGATAATATATATAAAATAATACGTATCCTCGCTCCATATATACACGCACACACATATCACACGCATCATACATTAAAAACAAGTTTTTATTCAAAAATAGTTAAATCTGCAGAAACATTATTTTGTGTACTTATATTTATTAATTTTATATTTATACAGTGTTATTTTACTGCTTTCTGTTTTTATGGTAATAATCGGAACAATATATGATATATTCGTAAATCGGAAATGTTCAAATAAAAAGAGTAGGATTAACAATGGTAAGTATCATAATATTTCAAATGTTTTTATTATAATCTCGTTTTTTAGAAAAGTTTATGGTAATTGCAGTGTGCAATTATTATTAATAATAGAAAAAGCGTCTCTGATTCTTATCACTATCCGATACTTATCATACTAACTTCAGTCATTCACTCATTTATTATTATTCGTACGAACATACTCAGAATCAAGATTTTTGATAATTTACTAGAACATTATAATTTCTATGTATATTAATTCTCTATATAAAAATATTGAATTGTAATTTATATATAGATGGGAAAACTTTAATTCAAGAAATAGAAATTGAAACAGCTTCGTCTTTAAAGAAAAGTAGAATTGGAAAAATATTATTATGCTTTTCTGTTTTTACAAATACAAAAATAATATTTAACACGAAATTGCATGCCGATACACTGCCTGTTATTTATGGCTTAAAATTCCTAAGTTTATGTTGGTTAATAATAAGTCATGCAATAGCTTACATGTTAGAATATACTGGTAAGTAATTTGAAAGCAATATGTTGTTCGATTCCTGTTCACTATACATAACGAAGATTGTTTTCGATACGCAGATAATAAAATATGGAGTTGGAAATTCATGACTAATGTAATTTTAGTCAATGGAGCCATAGCAGTCGACACTTTCTTTTTTTTAAGCGGACTTTTGATGACCTATTTTTATATAAAAGATAAAAAGGATAAAGATCGAAAACAACTATTTACTTACAGAGCAAAGATAAATGAATTCTTCATTCTTTTAATAAGAAGATTTATCCGGTGCGTTTTTTATTATGTTGGCAACAAAAAAGAAACAGTAATAAACTAATAAATGTAATAAAGTACTACGATAATATAAATAGAATGAAAAACGTGACAAAGACATTTTTTTTAAATCATTGATAATATGTAATTAAAGTCGTATTTAACGGGAAGTTAACAAAGTTTTTTATGCATATTTAAAATATCATTTTTAGACTAACTCCGGCTTATATGACGGTATTAGCAATATCGCAATTAAGCTCGATTTGGTTTGACAAGACGTCGCAATTTTTCATAAGAGAAGTACTGCACGAAACCTGCTCAAAATACTGGTGGAGGAATCTTCTCTATATAAATAATCTGTTCAGTTTTAAAACATTGGTATAAATACATTTGGTTTAGCACAAAATTAAGCTCAAAAGCACGTATAAAATTTTTTAATTCTTTTTTCTTAAAGTGCATGAATTGGACTTGGTATCTATCTGCTGATATGCAATTCTTCATGATCGGAATAGCACTATTAATTTTGTCGACGAGGTAAGTTATTTTAATCATATAACAATATCTTTGAATTAAATATCAATTATAAATTTCAGATACTTTTACATAGCTGCGTTTATTTTGGGTGCACTTTTAATAGGCTCGATTGCTCTCACTGGCTATTCTTCATACATTTATGAATTTGTTCCGACGTAAGTTTCATTGAAATTGTTTATAAAGGGTTAATTAAAAGAGCATTCTTCTTGTCATGATAGATTGGACGAGCAGTATAGGCTTTTAGACGAGTTATATCTTCCACCATGGTTGAGAATAAGTCCATATATTGTTGGAATGATTACAGGTTATATTTTAACACAACTAAATGGAAAATTGATTTTGAAAAAGGTAAAGTTTAATTTATATTTTTATATCATTTATATATATAAATTTAATATATTAAAAAGTTAAACTACTTCCAAAATAACAACCCATACAGCACAGGGAGCTCATAAAATTTTTGTGAGCTTCATTTAACCTTAAAATAAACTCGCACGAAGCTCCCCGGGAATTTCTATGTCCGCTTTTGTGAGTTCCCTGGGAGCTTTATTTTGGTTCGCAAAGAGCTCTTTAAGTTCGCAGGAAGGCTCGTAAAATTTTTTATCTAAGCTCAGCATTATGAACTCCCTGGGAGCTCATTTTGTCGAATTTTATAAGCTCCTCAAGAACTCAGCGAAATGAACTCCCAGGAAACTTGAACGGAGTTTTGTGTTGTGTGGGAACGTACAATATACTAATTAATTATTTATAAGTAATAATGTAGTTGTGCGTAAAGAAAATACTACACTGAGAAAAAATAGCCTAAACTTAATTAAATAAATATTTATTTGAATACTGCCAACTAAACATTTACTTATAATAAATAAATAAATATTTACTAGTGATTGTTAAATTAAATTAATGTTTTTTGTACCAAATAAATATATATTTTCATATTTAATAAACATTTAGTAAAATTTAGTTGGTACTATTTTAAATAAATATTTATGGAAATTTAAGATGTTTTTTCTCAGTGTATATTTACGTAGCCTAGTTTTAAATTAATTATATTATATTATAATTTAATTTATTTTGTCAAATTATAATTTAATTTAACGCCAATTTTAGAGAACTGTAATTTTATGTTGGTGCTTTGGTAGCGCTTGTAATATTATTACGTTACTTAGCCTTTACGATCGACAGAAAGTACCCATTCTAGCTAGCGCTATTTACATGTCATTGTATAGAGTCTTTTGGGCTGTAGGTATTGCATGGATTGTAATAGCGTGTCTTACTCAGCATGGTGGTTAGTAATATTATTTAATAATATTATAATTAATCTTTATCAAATCTACGCAAATAAATTATTGTATAATAAATTTATGGTCATTATATTCAATTTAATTTAATTTTTAATTTACGCTTGAAGTTCTTATTTTCAAACAATTACGGAATGTTAATTTTAGCTATAATACCGAAGAAATAACAGGCTTGCGAATACATTTTTACTTTAAGATTTTAGGCTGACGGTCTGATAATCTGATTAAATTGAATATTTACAATTTTATAGAAGAAAAGAGATGCGAATATAAATATAAACTTAAAATAAAGTTAATAAGTTAAAAAGTTAATATATTTATAAAATAACTATAATTATAGTTAACAATAAACTCATTTGAAAATAACCAAGTTAAATTACAAATTATTAACTCATTCAAATTTATTATTTAACTTATATATTTTTACTAGCTACTTTTCAATTCTAGTTACGATAAATTACAGTGGCGCGCATAATACATATAAGATATAAAATACCACAATCATATTTTTTAATAATATTATAATTTTATAATTTATAAAAGTATATTAAATTAATCATCCGATATTTGACTATTACAGGCATCGTTTATCAATTCTTATCATTCAAAGGTTGGGTTCCTTTTAGCAGACTATCGTATGGCGCTTATCTTTTAAATCCTATCATCGTACACTCAATTCGCCTGCAGAGTGAAAAATCTGTTCATTTTGAATTACTATCCATGGTAAGTAAACGGATATTTAAAAGTTTGAAAAATATAATTTGTTATTGTCACAACTTTTTATTTTCAGATAACTTTGTGTATAGCATATCTTATAATTATTTATATCTGTTCTTATGTACTATTCTTAATAGTTGAAGCACCGTATATCTTGCTAATGCGAGAAACTATGCAAGCTCGTAGTAGAAGAGAAAGATAATGGCGTAACAGTGAGAAATTATAATTTTGCATACAAAATTGTAATGGATTTATTGTAACACATTGCAGATGATATAAATACCTAGTAATTAATCGCTCATCTGGAGATTGCGTCCTATATCAAATAAAATTTATTTTTATAAACGACATATATTTATACAAGTTTATTCTCGTTTTGATAAAGCTTTGAAACTTAAACTGAAAAATTTAATTGGTATAAATAATCGCGGGTAATTATAGAGAAGGAATATATTTGAATGTTGAAACTATTTTCGTGTGCCCTGTGTGCAACGTTTTGTTTTTAGAATACTTATACATTTTTTACTATATAGGAAGAAAAAATAATAAAGTAAATACAACAATATAAAAAATGTTTATAAATAATGTTGATATACTCAAATCCTTATTAACTCGATATATTCTATCAGAGAGTCACCCTCGAAAAGATTCCTATATATATATATATATATATATAGATCGCGACATTGCCGAGACTCATTCTTATAAAATTTACTTATTTATAAATTAAACCATTCAGTTTGAGTATTCGATTTACATTGTTTCCACTCTTGACTCAGTTGCCTCGACCATCAGTTCATAAATCTAATTCAATCAGTTCCATCAGTCATTCAAGTTAAGACCGTATAGTGTATGATTAAAATTGAATGTGAGATCCAGATCGATGGAGGATCAGAGCGCCAATATCCAAAAGACCTGCGTTCAGATATCAGCAAACAGTAAATCTCTTATTCATATTATTATTTGTTGCGAGAATTAAATTAACCCATCCTATTATTCATACTGTGTTTGAATTCTGCTCAAACTTTGGGGCAAATTTCTTATTGGTTCTTTCTATATTCAGTCACCATTGTGCAATGGTACGCCTGGTGTTCGTATTGGTCGCGTTCAGCAGACTCAACTGTTGTAGAGCGGGTCCGTGAGCACTCGCTGCTATTGAATGATCTAGAAGAATACACCAATAGCAGCGTATCTGCTCCACTAGCAGTTGAGTCTGCTGAACGCGACCATTGAATGCACTTCAGAGCAGTCAGAGCTCAGAGTGCGCAGTCTAGTAAAAGTACATGGAATTGAGATTCTCGTCATACCTGCTGAGACTTGAGACTGCTGAGTGCTGATCCTTAGTAGTAGTAATTATGATTTAGTTGTAGAAGGAAATAAATAATTATATTACGAGAAAGTGATATTTATATTTAACATGTCGATCGATCATAGTGGCAAAGGTTATACTCCTCTTCCACAGAGTTTAAGCAATACTGATACCGAAGATGAGGAAGAACGTTTAACTCAACCTAATGATATTCCTTACAAAGCTAACAACACTACGACAGCGGTAAAAAAATATATTCTATATGACTTTAACTAGTATATGTAATATGTATTATAGAAATGCACATATCAATCATTACAATTGTATCTCTTTATGTAAACGCTTTTCATAAAAAAATTTTCGTAGTCATAGTCTAGTCTTTTCAAGTATCTCAAAAATCAATAAAATTAGGCTTATTCGACGCGTTTTAGCATGAAACAAAAGAATCTGGCAGAAAAAAGTGTCACTCTGCCCCGTGAATCGAAATATTAATCGTTAAAGTTGACGATTATTCAGGTTAGGAAATCTGTCACATCGAGAACGTGTAAGTGAGGTTAGAACAAATATTTTCTGCTTTACACAAGTTCTGTTTTCAAAACTAATTTTCTTATATAATTTTTTTTTTTATAACAGAATTTATTTTTAAAGCAGAGAATTCGTGTTTTTAAAGCAGATAAATACCTAAAGCATAAACATGAAAATTACAACGCATATCGCAGTATTACGTGGCTGTGACAAATTTTCTAACCTGTGCGTCTGAACAACTGCGCTGACTCATTGGCCTTGATTTAATTTAGCTTTGATTATATTTTCAAGATTGAGAGTTCTTTTTAATTATTTAAATATATGATACTATCAATATGTACAAATATTGTGTATTCAATTTTGTATTTAATATCTTATTCTTCTTTTATTTAGGAATTACATTCAAATCATGAAAATGGCACATTTCATCCACTGGATGAAACGCAAAATCTAGAAAATAATACGAGAAACAGACAAAACATAATCAAATATTATCGAGATGATATACCAATAATGGTAATTGAAGGAAGTGAGCAATATGATGTTTGGAAAAGAAGAGATATATCGCCAATGAGGCGCTTCTGTTTATTTATGTCCATATTATTATGCATTATTACGATAATTATTTTTTTATATGTATTACCTTGTGATAGTTCAATGATTTGTTCACCAATTATTGAACCACATTCTTCTATATCGTGGGATAAAACATTGCAAGATGTAGGTGAGTTTATTATTGTAAGTTACATATTGTATTATATTTTTATTTCTATCTGCATTATATATTAATAGTTATTTAATTAAATATAAAACTTTTTTATGAAATAGTATAAGACAAGTTGAAAGTCAATAAGGAATCTTAATTTTGCCCGTAACAATCAAGGTGATAAAAATTAAGATCATTTATTTGACATACACACAGGGGTTTATATACTTATTCGCTCATCTATGCAATTTTAATATATTAATTTTTAAAATCTTTCTGTTAAATATAGAAATATATGGGCCTATTACTGTAATACCTGGATCTCCATACAATCTAATATTTCTCCTTCATGGTGAACAATATAAAAGAAATGACACAAGCAATGGAGTGACTCGTCAGCGACAGATTCCTCCAGAAGGAGGAGGAGTTATATCTATGCAAGGAAATAATGGATTACCATTGTGGCTGGTTCCATTAAAACGATTGCCTACTATTATAGATTGTACTAGTATTGATATTGATCAGTCTGGAAAACCAGACTGCATTGTTGCTGGTGAACGAGGCCTACTCATTAGCATAGAACCGATCGCTGGAACGATTCATTGGAGTGCTACAGCTCGCACAATCCCTAAATTACCAGTTATTATACCAGACATTGATGCCGATAATATTGAAGATTTATTAAGTATAGCAATAGATAATGCAAACATATCGTCTCTTGTTCTTTTATCTGGCAAGACTGGTCAATTACTGGAACGTTATTCACTTAATAATTGCATTCCCATTGATATATATAATCTTGTTCTTAATGGCAATATAACCTATCATTGTTATGATGACAATGCAAAATGTATGTTATTTAAATATCTCTTTATGTTTTAGTTTTTATTTATATTATTTAGAAGTATTTACTTGTTGCAGATGTTACAAGATTTATGTCTTTAAAAGAATTATTCCATAATTTAAAAACACAAGTACATAAGAAATTTGCAGAATCTGCGGTAATGCCACGATTATTCGAAATCGTAAAACCATATGAAAATGAATATAGTTGGAGGCCTACTCCTTATCATCATTTGACTATAGAAAACGAAGGAGTATGCCCAGGACAATTTTGCCGTACCAGTATAAATCTAACTTTACAGAGATTAACAAATGAACCAATAATTCTGTGGGATCATGTAAGTTCGAATACATTTGCATCGAAACCAGTGTTTTTTGTGACTTTGAATAAACTTTACACTTCTGGATTTGCCATTAAATTTTGGCAGTGGATGGATTTACCGTTAGAACATACAGAGAAAACAACTATAACAGAACAAACACTTGTAGAAAGAGTTCTTATAGTTTTTGTGAATTATACTGATATTCAAGCTATTAATGCTAGTCAATGTGATGTAATACAATTGTGTCATAAACTTGACTGTCAACCAAATTTAAATTCGCGAAAACAATTTACTTCCATTGAAGTCAAGTACATTAATAACAATGAATTTCCAGAACTGATAAGTTATTGGTCTTCATACAACTCGAACTCAATGAAAGCATTAATATCGAAAATACAAGTAATAAAAATGGATTCTATAATATCTAATTTGATACATGGAAATGTTTAGTTTTATCGTAAAATTGTAAAATTATATTTTGTATTCAACATATGATTATACTTGCATTCTGTTACTTAACGATGATTTGATCGTCAATCATCTCAGATAAAATATTTTTTTTACAAACGAATTTTTGTGTATTGCTTCCTTAATTCTTTTATAATACATCAATTAAATTTTTTATTAATTTTTTTTTATATTACATCAATGAATTATTTCCATATATTTTATTATTTATATTAACTGTTCATTTCTCTGTGTTTCTTGAATAGTGCCTTGAATTAAGCCATTACTATAAAAAATTGTGTTTAAACAAATATATTTTTTGGAAATTCAAGACACCCTTTATTAAAAAATATCAGTAATTAAATAATTGTTTAACATTATCTTATAAAATTTAAATCAAGCATAAATAGTTATTGATATAAAACACTTTCTGTATGTTTTACATGTTATTACGAATTACGTTGTTAATTTTCAATTTTTAATTGATCTGAAGTCTAGTCATAATGTATTACCTTAATTCTCTGATCTTTAAATTCAGTATTATTGACTAACAATAACATATAAGTCAATTATTTAATATTTCAAAACGTACTAATTAAATTTACGAGAAAAATCTGTTACAAACTGGAACATTTAATTAAAACGATTATATATGCATGATATTTGTATATATCTTTAAAATATATCTAATGTAGTATAATGTATCAAATGAATTATATTAGTAAGTTATAACTATCAATTTAGTATAGTTATGAATTTAGATAGAGCTTCTATTTCCTTACTGCAACTATATATTACATTATACAGATTGCGTTATATAGGGTATCCGTACAACGCTTAAGGGTAGATTCTTGAAATCATTTTGAGACTAAAATCTTAATACTTTAATACCAAAATGTCGAGGCTATAATAGTTTTTAAATTACAAGTATTTAATGTTAGCGAATATTTTACGTATACCACACCTGAATGCGCTTTCAAGTGATAGCCCCATACAATTTATTTTCGTAACATTGAAGGAGTCTTCAAGATAAATTCAATGCACTATCGAGAGTGTGACTTTTGTTGATGTTTTCTTAATTTTATATACATAAACGCATAATATGTATCATAAATATTCGTTAATAAAGAAAGACTATATAACTTATGTGAACAAATTTCATTAATTTTTAACTTAATTACGTAAGCAAATGTTTAATTGCTCGCCTCCTTTTGCAACACAAAGTTTTACTCTTTTTAACAAATTATTACGTTGTTATACTACATTGATTCAAAGTTGCCTGTAATTATTTTTTCTCGGAGGTCTTAAATATTATTAGTATTTGATACACTCCGGGCGACGATTAAATGTAGCTTTTTCCGCCTAAATTGAATGAAAAAAAGCGAAAAAACTTGGTTTAATGTTGTTCAAAGTCATGATCTTGACATCATATGTCAGGATCTCTGCAGATTGTTTTTCTTATTTTTATTCTAAGTGTAAAAATTAAAATAAGAACAACCTCCAAGTCTTGACTTTAATATATGATTTCAAGATTGTAATGGTGAACATTTAAGTTTTTAATTATCATTTGGATATCTCAGATAACGTTAATGCCGATGGTAATGTTACTTTCAAGTCTTATAACTTAAAAGTACTTAAAAATTTTTTGTTATAATATTTTGAAAAGCTCCTGAGATAAACTATAATATGCAATGAAAAATAAAAGTCTTTACTTTAAAAAATCGTGATCTTGTCTTTAAAAATACTTGACCTTAATCACCCAAGAATCAAAAACTGGTAAGATCAGTAAATATATCTTTTTAAACCCTATAACTTTCGTCTGAAACATTTTTTTCAAAAATAATTTGTTTTCAAAATATTCGACTGTATTCAGACTTTTGATCCATTCCGAGTGTATATGTACACACGCACACACACACATTTTTATTAGTAAATAATATTATTTGTATATATTTGCATTATACACAGATGTACAAATTGAGTTTTTTATTTATGATAAAAGGTTATTTATGAAAATGTTAAAAGTAACTTTCCATAGTAATAAACAAGATTATGATACACTCCACGTGATCTTATAAATATATCTTATTAATAACGATATTATTACTAATTAAATTATGCAACATCGAAAGATTGCTATTATGATGCATACGCACATGCAATACATTTTCGCATACTCTATGTACGCATGCATACAAGTATACTCACACAAAACTATTATCTTTATTAATTATATAAGCGATTAAAAAAATATATTAGTTTATACATAATAGACTTTTAAATTGCTTTAAGAATCTCAATGATTTACTAAAATGTATTTAACAAGAATAATACTAGTATTTTTACATGATTTTCTCGAAATATGTAAAATATTTTTGAAACAGACAAATCTCAAATAGGTGATGTTAGATAACATCAAATAGTGATGTTAGATAACATTTAGTTCAGTCTTCCGTATCATATTCAATTTGATTTGTAAAATGTATTTCGCCTTTAAAATATATACTTAGTTTAGAAAAAAAATAAATTCTCCACAATTTCGATATAATATTATATAAATATGTTTAATATGTTGTGGAATTATGAGATGAACGAGATTATTTTAAAATACTAACTTTCTATATATTGCATTAAATTCTATCTTTATATTAATAATCTGTCGACATAAAGGAAATTGTTTTCTTTGGTTGCTTGAAAAGATAAATTTGGCTTTTGTTATTGGCCTGTGTTCTGACTATTTTTGTTACGACTGCGTAGCAGTGATGTATCCGAAAGAGAGTAAGTTCCAGGTTCAAATACTGGTGGATATTCTAAACCAGGATAATCAGGTGGTGGAGATGTTGGTGGCGGTATGTATGGTAATACTGCAGGTACCAAGTTCTTTCTAGAATTTAGAAAGCCTTTGTTGGATGAATATCCACTGTCGTACTGAAACAAAATTAAATTATTTGGTGAATATTTTTTACTATTAATTGTTGTCAATATAAACTTAAAATATTAAAGAATTATTTTTTAAAAAAGATAAAAGTAATATAATTTCTTACATTCAACTAAATTTTGTCATATTCTTTTTCTATATATTGTCTGTATTGTTTATCATTTTTTTTTGCGTTGCTCTCATTATTTTCAATTAATCATGTAAGACGTTTATGCATTAAATAAAAAAGTAGATTTAATTATACGCACTTTTGACTTGATAGGGGATGTTATTGCATCCAGATCACTGACCGAATTGTCCGAACACAAGGTTTGAATAAACATCTGGGAAGGATTGTTGTTGTTGTGAGATGGATTAATCTCATCGTCAGAGTTTGGACTACCGGAACAAGTAGATAATGGATGCTGCGATTGATTAGAGCAATACTTATCCCGAAATAGTGCTTTATACAACCGCGGCGAATTAGTTTCTAGAATTCAAAATTATTTGTTGCCAAAACACATTACATATTATATTCAATAAGTTAATAACTATTTAATAGAAGTTACCTGATATGGTTTTCTGGGCATTTTTAGGAAGCTCCAAGGTACAGGGTTTTTGCTGTTTCGTACCGAATAAAACTTTCAGGCGACTCGCTTTCTGTACATGATCGTTCTTATCTAAGTGCATTTCAAATGCGGCACGCATTTCTTCCTGCTCGAAAGGTGATGTCGGTATCGGTGGTGGTTGATACTGTGCAACATTCTTCAGACGGTTTTTATCACAACTTGAGCTTTTCTTGTCGTTATATTTCAGTGAGTCCAGCCAGTGTTTGTCGGAAGAACTATTATCATAACGATTAGCAAAATTAAAACTCCCCTTCCGATTAATCGATACATCTTTCTTTATGCATTGCTGTGTCTCGGGCGATGTATGACTTGCGAGGTCATTACTAGATCCAGAATATCCTATGCAAAAAGTAAAAATAGATTTAATTAAAGAGAATTTCATAACGTTTAATTAATAAGACTATTCAGATACTAATTTCGTCAAGATATTAAGATTATTGTCATTTTGAATAAGTTTTTGTACATGAAATCCTTTATCATACCAATATTTCTCGGCAAAAAATCGTGCATTTTGTTGCTTTCATAATTGGGAGATTGTCTATGCTTGTTAAGCTCATAGTCTGCACTCTGATTTGGAGAATTCTGCTTGTTTGGATTTATCATGTTTTCCCAATTAAATAAATCAGCATGTCTCGGTTTTTGAGTATTCACAAGTTCTTGCACTCTTCTCTTCTGCGCATAACTTGATGAATCCCATACCTTTTTCATTCCAGTTGTCATGCATCTGCCGTGAGATTTATCATTTACGTAATTCGCTTCGCTTTCAGATCGAATAGTAACAAAATTATCCTTGATGAATTGGCAAGGCGCGTGTACATGTGTATTCTTGTTCTTCGAGTGAACATACATGATATTGTTGTTTGGTATTTCATCGCTGATCTTGCCATAAATATTACTAATATCATTCAAAGATGTGTCACTTAATTGTCTATTTTCCTCGTTGTACGTCGTCCTGTCTTTCAAGTTTCTATGCTGTACATGAACGTGATCGTTGAGCAAAGGCGTCGCACGCGTAGACATCGATTTGTTTATCATAGTACGTCGTTGCTCATCTTGTTGTGATATCACGAATTCTTCTTGCGTAAAACCTTGCAAGTTGTCCGATTTTCTACCAACAGATTACATATGTTAATGTTGTTAGATATTAAATTTATAAGGAATACTTTTGCGATATAGAAAATATATAAGATAAAAATTACCTGTCTATAGCATGCCGATAATCATTCATGTCTGTGTTTGACATATCTGTAGCATTTTGAGAAGTGGTCGAACCATAGAATGTACTACCAGCAATTGTCATTTGTAAATCGGGAGAATTCGAATTACAATCCTCTTTCCTGTGAAACATTCGAAAACGTTTTCTGCACATTTCTTTATTGTTAGTTTTGGATTATATTAAGAATGCGATTTTTTTTTGTTGAAAAGTAACAAAGATTTCCTTCTATTATATTAATGGATATTGAATCCATTAAAAGGATCCTATTAATTACAAAAAAAAAAAAGGAAACTTCGGTCAAATTCGTTGTTGGTCGCGGATAGCACAGAGATGATGACAAGTTATCTCCAAGTTATCGTCGTTAGAATTAGAATTCCATTGAGTCATATTTGCATTTTTATTTGATTTAAATCGTTAGAGCTTAAAACATTTTGTCTCATAGGATATATTAAGATTTAGAAAAATATGTTAAAAATGTTTGTGTGCAACAAAAAGATTTATATATGGTAAGTATGTCGATTTAAAATATTCTTGATATACTTACTTGTTTGGTGTCGACGTAGGAAGTACTCGTCTATAACTTCTAAATTGGGCCGTTGGAACAGGCATATTCTGATTTCTGGCACTAAGAAATTTCAAATATTTTCGATCCAAGCTCGCACCACCGCCTTCGTAATCCTTAAACGATCCGGTGTCTTTGCGTGCAGACTTTTTCAGAGAACCAAACAGTTTCTCCGAATTTGCTTTGTCAGATTGAGGTGTACATTTCAATTTACTCTTGTGGCTTTCACTATCGCTCTCATCGGTTTCGCTAAAAAGCTCAACGCTTTGATCTTGAGTGTCCGCTCCTAAAGTGCCTTTATTAACTGCGTCCAGCCACATAATCAAATTGTCTTCGGTATCAGCAGCAAAATAAAACACTGTTCCTGTGTGGTATACTTTGAAGGAATACTTTCTTGATTTCACTTCGTTAGCCGGGGATACGGTAAAACCCGTCAATATAATCAAGCAGTCAGCTTTTACACTATCCTGTAGTTTAAATCTAATCGCAAAAATACAAATTTGTATATTTAATCAGTTGTATGTATATGATTTATTTATCATATGTTTTATATAATTTTACCTGTATAACGATGAACACTTTAATACAAACCAGGCTTTTGCCCAAGCGCCACCCGCTCCTCTACTACGATATGTCAACCATCCTTCTAAATCGTTAGTACCAACGTCTCTTACGGATACATTCCTCCTCTCTAACAAGAATAATATATTTTCTTTGTATTATAAGATTCAATTTAAGAATCTATAATATATATGTTTTTGAATATAAATTGTAGAAACCTAATTTTTTAATACTGTTATCAGAACAAATATCTTAAATAAGAAAAAAAGTAATCAATTATACTTACTTGCTAATAACATATTCCGTTTTCTACTGCTTCTTGGACTATTATTAGACTTATTTAAACTACTATGCAAGCCGATACTTTTAGCTACCATCATAGCTTTGTTAACAACACTTTTCTCAATACTTTTATCCTTCTCTGATAATCTTGACTTTAAATCTGATGGTATTGTTTGTTTTGAGTATGTTATACCATCAGGACAATCGGCATTGTGAGAGTGATCAAACCTATAACAGTTTGTTATGGATTGATCCGAGCAAACGAATTTTTCAACAAATGTTTCATACTTTTCAAAAGGACATTTTTCTTCTCTTGATTGTTTGTCGTTATTTTCATTATACAATGAAGCATCAGATAAGTTTAAACGATCAAATTTTTGATCGCTTAAACTTACAGTTCGTGATTCGCCAATAAAGTCCATCGAATTTTCTGTGTAATTAAGCACATCTGAGGAATCCTTTTTATCTTGACAATCCGAATTGCTCCTAATATGATTAACACATAAACTTAAATCTACTTTTTTAAATTCTCGTTTAATGCCGAGCCTCTCTGGAACTTGAGGTTTTTGCAAATCCTCTAAAGTTTGTGAAACATTGTTTAATTTCAAATCAGTTATTGCTTGGTTCGTGTAATATTTACGAGGCGGCGGTTCTGGGGGTGTTATGTGAGATTTATTCTCAAGTTTTCGAACAGACTGAATCTTTGGTAACTCTATAAAGCGGCAAGACTGTATCGTGACCTGTGCCGAAGGCAAGTCTGCAGACTTCGCTTCTTTAGTTTGTTGCTTTATGTTAATCTTTGAAACATTATGAATAACATTCACTGAATCATCTTCAATAGACTTAGTATTATTATTTAGTGATACCATTGTACCGATATTATTCTCTCTTAATAGCACTGAGGAAAATCTTTTTTCAAGCAATTCTGTATAAGTACAGTCAACCGTTTCTAAAATTTGATCACATTTTGGCAACGTTTGGTTTCTTTCGATGCTATTGTTGTTGCTAATAATACTAGTGCTACTACTAGTACTACTATTATTACTAGCACTACTATTACTACTATTGCTGCTGCTGCTACTATTACTACTACTACTACTACTATTATTATCTATACTATTACCACCACCAATATTACCATTACTACTACTACTGCTATTATTACTGTTATTACTGTTATTACTATTATTACTATTATTGTTACTACTATTACTACTGTTATTATTATTATTATTACTACATTCACTTTTACTGTTAGATATTTCTAAGGTACCACAATCAGCATTCTCGTGATACTCGCACGCCGAATGTTTGAAATAAACAGTTTTGGGGTTTTTGTTTACAATTTCGCATTCAGTATTTAACTTGTTGACACCGTATTTCTTATTGTTTACGTCCAGTATATCATATTCAAGATTTTGATTTTTCTCCTCCGTGCTATTTTCAAGATTTACATCATTTATTGAAATGTATTCATTATCTTTATATAGATCTGTTCTTTTAGGCACTCCAAAGGCACTTGTCTGTTCGTCTGTATTCTCATACGCGATCTGTTTCTCGATGTCACTAATTTTTCGAGCGACATTACCATTGTATTTTATAGCAGATGGCTCTTTGTGCTTGCTGCTTGTATCCTTCAACTTTTTATTATCATCAACGTTTTCAACAACAGTATTAATGTTAGTTTTTGTTAAATTATTATTTGGTTTATTGATTAAGCAATGGTCAAATAAGTCTAATTTCTCAATGTGTGATAAATCATGTGCAGAGGTAGTATAGTCTTTATCTAATTTATCACGCTTTTCAACGTGTCGCATGCCGATTTCTTTATTATTCCGCTTGTTTTCATTAATACTACACGTATCACTAATAGAATTATTACATTCACCTAAAGGCACAGTCGTATCATTTAAATTATTGCTATCAATGACATTATCTCTGAATGCTTGCAAATGCTCTATATTAATATCTTTATTTACAATATTTGCACCAACATCACAGTTTTGCATAGGAGTAATCTTTTCTTTCGTATTAACTGGATGCGTGTTTTTAACATCAGTCAATTTTTCCTCAAATTGCACTTTTTTATTCGTTTGCTCATTAGTATTGTTCTTCTTTTTCGCCGATTCTAATCCTAAACACGTTTGAGGCCTTATATTTACCATTGGTACATTATCCAAACCATGGGCGCAAGATGCTGCTTTATCACGCAATTGAACAGCCGCATTGTGCTCTAATTTCAACTCCTTCCAAAACCGTTCGAGATTAATACCATGTTTGGATGTAGGACTGGCACCGGTTATTGTGGCTCGCCTTTGGACTAAGTTTCTTCGTTTAGCGTAAAGTGGTGTTTCTGCTTCACTATCAGAATCGCTACTATCTGTAGTCATTGTATCCAACATTTTAACTGCGTCTAAAATGCTCGTTGGCTCTGCACCGGATTTCTTTGGCATATGTCTACATAACAAAAGACATTTTTGTTACACATGAAAATAAAAATTTTGTAATTAATTTCAAAATAAAAAATATAATATATTAAAGGGTAGGGTGTTTATTATGCGTCGTCTACAATACACGGAGTAAGAAGCAAGAGCAAGAAATTGACCAATCATAGTCGAGTATTCTTCTGACATTCGACTGGTGGTTGATTGGTCAATTTCTTAGTCTTATTTCTTACTCCATGTATTGTAAACGACGCATTAAGGATGCGCGATATTTTAAATATCGATATTTTTGAATTTTTTTCCCCGATATTTTGTCTTACGATACTGACTATCAATGTTCTAACTTTCGATATTTGAACAAAAATATTGAACTTCCGATATGAGGTGCGTTTCGTTTTATACTTACAGTACTTGTAAGCATCATTTGTTATTTAATATTTGATAGACAACAAGGATGAATTTATGCTTACAGCGTGTGAGCGTGAATAAATGTCCCATGGTTCATTAATTAAGCGCGTGTTAGTTTAGTACGGATTAAGATTGGATTGCAATTTTTATTATTTATCATAGATATTCATTATTGTAAAAACGTATAAGATTAAGATCATATAAGTAAATAAAATAAAAATAAAATGTGTAAATGTATATATAATATATGTATATATGTTATTTTTCCAATGGTACTATATATGCAATATATACTCTCAACAAAATATATATACAATATAGTAGTTGTAATAAAAATAACATAATTTTTTTTAAATTCTGATCAAAATAGTTATTCAAAGGATTGATGAAATAACATCAAAATAATCTTCAACGTTATTTTTGCAAAAAGATTAATTTTTTGCGAACTGATACGCGATCAATAAGCATATCGATGCGTGTATCGTCTAAAAATAGAAATATCGGATCCATATCGATATCAGCAAAATCGCATATTATCGAACCGATATTTTGATGTATCAATATTTCTGTTCATGATACATTGGCTGCGTTCAGCAGACTCAACAATTTTGGAACCGTTTTATGATTCATCGCGCTGATTGGATTATGCTTTTAGATTTAAAGGAAAAGTCCTATCTCAGCGAAGAATCACAAAACGGTTGCAAAATTGTTGAGTCTGCTAAACGCAGCCATTGTGATACGAAATATCGAGATTTTTTTCTGTATCGCCCATCTTTTGTGTGTTGTGTGTGTGGGTGTGTGTGAGCTTGCGCGCGTGCGCGACACATTTACGTGGTAGGGTCCTAACATTTGCGACTTAAAATATTATAGCAAGAAAGTTTTTAAAAAATAAAGTAAAAAAAAGTTAGTGTATATTTTTATTTTAAGCAACAATTTCTGAGAGAATGAGAGTTTAAATATAATCAGTTACAATCTACGTTTACTTTTCAATTTGGGACAATAGTTTTTCTTCTTTACACCAATTGATTCATCTCCTTATTCTATGCATAAAGTATTAAGATAGTTATCAAAAAATGAATAGTTTATGAAATATTTCATATTTCATGTCAAAATGTGTTAGAATAAAATAAACAGGTGATCATATTATGAGGGCCATAGTTCGAAAAACGTGGTTTTTGAATTTGTGTAGAAATAAAATCAGTATATAAGGTTTGCGTACATAATTTTTAATGGACAGTTTTGCACTAAAATGCACTAAAAGGATAATCTTAGCTTATGTGCACAATTATTAGGGATGCACAGATATCCAGAAAACACCCGGTATCCGGCACTTTTTTACTATCCGGCCAGACAGTCGGATATCAGAAGTATCAGGTAATATATCCGATTGAAATTTTATATTGTTCGTTTGCGTCATTAATGCAGAAATTTATTCTTTTCAGCTGAATTTCTTGCGCAGTTCATCTCTTTTTCCTGTTTTTTTTTTCATGTTGAAAAGATAAAAAAAATTAATATCGCTACTTTTCCCTTGCTGTTTTTTTTTTGGAAGCCATTTTTCAGATATCCGACAGGATATCCGGGAAAACGTCCGGCCGGATAATTGTTCTATCAGATATTGGATATTCGAAAAAAAAAAATGACGCCGGATATCCGGTATCCGATAATCGTGCCCAAACTTCCGCGCCCTAATCATTACAAATTATCAGTACCTAGAGAACAGTATAAAAGTTATTTAAAAAAAATGCTTTTCAAATTTTAATTTAAAAAATTAATATTTCAGTAATGCATCAAAGAAAAAAGTTTTATATAGGAACTTATAGAGCTATTTTCATCTGTATATTCTTGAGAAATTGCTCACCTTTTCCGGAACACTTTGTATATACGCACATGTTATCAGATAAGAAAGAATATTAGCAGGACCACAAATAATAAAAGTACATATAGAAAGGTAACTTACCTAGGTGATGGCATTGCAAAGTCAGATATTGTTAATAATTCTGGTCTAGGCGATGGAAGACTACGTCCTTGTGTTGCATAAGAAGTATTTCTGTTACATGGAAGTTTATATGGTTTTATGTAAATTTTGCCATAAACTTTAGCATGTCTTGGTCTACGTTTTATAGTCAAAAGCATTTCTGCTGGACTTTCACGAAACAATTCAAGCAAATTTTTTCTCTCCCAACCAACTACTGTTTGATAATTCACCTAGTACAGAGATTTAGATACATTTTGGAATTATATAATTTGTCAAAATTTATAATATATAAGAAGTACATAAATATAAGACATTACTTGAACTATCTGATCACCTTCCATCATTTTGCCAGATTGATGTGCGGCAGATCCAAGTTTAATTTCAGTTATCTGGTGTACTCCATGAAAAGATGGTAAAATATAAAAACCCTAAAAGAGATAATACTCCAATAATTAAACAAATTACACTTGTATATGGTATAATATAAGCATTTGTAAAAAGTATATAAATAAAAAAAATATTTTGATATATATGAAGAAAATGTTATCAGGAAACAGCAATCACATTATGATTAAAAAAAAAATGGTTTTTTAAATTATTAGACGATATCGCGTCCCTAAGAGGGTAAAGAAGACATAGTTATTTTTAGAAATTTAGATTATAATTCACAAATGCAAATATTATTAAAAATGTTTATTAAATATTATTTTTTAACAATTATGTCATTATTAAGAATGCATTTCAATATTAAAAATGTATAGTTCACGTCAAACATATACTACAGATTATCAGTATTAGCAGTGACTTCCAAAATAAAGCCTAAAATATAAAGCTTGAAATATTTTACAATATAAAAATTTTTATTTAAATAAAATATTTCTATCCAATTAAAAATAATGTAATCTATTGAATAGATATAAAAGTAGTAAGGAATTAAAATAACGATATAAATAACGGTTGAATTCATTATCATTACTGCAAAAATATAATTACGTTACCGGTATTGTTAAAAACAGAAAAAATAATGGTAACGGTTACAAATAACGCGTTAGGCATGAAAAACAACTGAAAATCACAGGCAACCCTGATAAAATTAAACCAACATGACATATAATTAATATTTTTCGTATAATATTCTGAGAACTGAACATAATGAGATAAATAATTGAAAAATTGTTAGACTATAAAAAACATACCAAATCATCGCTGGATTTCTTTTTTAATGTTGCCAAATCTAAACTTGCAGGCTGTAATATCATAGGATCAACAATATCTTGAATAATATGATCTGCTAACGTTGCTAGTCGACTACAAGTTGTTCGAATTTCTTGGACTGGCTTTTCAGCAAATCTATCTCTTTGTGCACATGTAGCCATCTCTATTGATATTTTCATCAATTCAGCTTTCTTAGCATGGTATTCTATGTGTCCATTAAATGGAGGATAATCCATCCATCTCACTAAAGGTTTGACCACCATCATAATGGATGCTACATCTGACAATGTTTGAGTGCTAACTGATTCGGAATTTTTTTGCCGACACAACTCCTTATGTAAGCTGTGCGCTTGGCTCGATAGTCGCAATGCCAGCAACTGCAGATTCTCTTTATCCAGTTCATAGTGAAAACTCTTAAGATACTCTACTGCGTTAAGAATGATCTCCTGATGACCGAGCTTTATTACACCCAAACGTTCTAAATCTTGCGATTGTACATTCAATAATTGTTGTCCGTTGACATCATGATTTAGAAAACTATGAATATAGGGATGTATAGTATTATCCAAACCTATGACATAAAATAATGAACTCATGATAACATTCCCGCATGACTTACAATAGTAATTATTTAAGATGTTATTTAATATTTATGCAAACTGAAATGCCAGGTTCAAGCAACATCTCACTTTATCCTATAACTAAATTTAACCACAAATTCTTGTAGAATTTTAAAAGATACATAGTATTTATTGTGAAAAATATTACTTTGGTCGAGTAAGACAAACCCGGATCTCTAGTATTCCGTGCAAGCGTCCTAAGCTTTTAGACCACAAAGGACTTAGCAATATTCTTTGCAATAGCCAATCTGTTATTGCTGATACTTTGGTGATCTAAAGGATTAGGACGCTTGCATGGAATGTTAGAGATCCAGGTTTGTCTCCAAGCCGAGGTAATATTTTTTGCAATAAGTTCTTTATAGGATTTAAGATATATGTAATTAAATTTGGAAAGATTATTAATATTTCAGATGGATTGTGTTGAAAGTCTGCTAATAACAGAGCAAAATCATATTTCTGAGATTCAAGAATTCATTCATTTCAAGAATTTATTCATTTCAAGAATTCGTATATGTATTGATTTAACACCTAACTTTGATCGTCAAGTGGCATCTCTTATATTTAGGTGAATGTAAATAGTTTTTAAATATCTGCATAAGTCGATAATTTTCCTCTATATTGACAAATCTACTCCCAATATAATTTAAGTTTTAAATCATAAGAAATGGGATTTGATCATCTCCAAGCAGTTACTTATTATTGATTTATTGTTGTATTAAGACACACTATTCATTCATAAATTGCTTCTGACTTTTGTTCTATTACTAATAGCTTATTAAAAGATTATTAATAACTTTATTAAGTTTATTAATGACTGTTGTAGAGAGCCCTATAAGATCTAAACAAATATGTTGCCAATCTGTTGTCTTACTAGTGGTTTGTTTATTAATTCGTCTTATTATATCAATAGAATATGCTGCTTTGATTGTATGCAATTACATTTCTGATAACTGGAAGTATACATAAAATGATATGTAAAAAAGATTATAAGGTGTAAAAATAGTCACAACAAATTAATCAAACATTTGCTACACAGATTAATATTAGACATTAAATAATTATCAGTTAGAGTAAACTGTTAAGATATTAATTAATAATTAGTTTTTTATAAGTTAAAATAAAAATTAATTAAAAATTGACACAGTCAGAGAATAAATCAAAGTAGATAGAAACAAAGGAAGGCGTATGTATAAACAGAATGGACAGAATGGAGCTTGATACGCAAAACTAGATAGGATTCCGACATATTTTTATGACCCAATTTTTCCATGTCTAACTGGAGATGTACTGTCAGACTGATTAAACATTTTCGTCGTACCTTTCAACCACTCGCACACTTGATCCGCTTTCCATTCGGCTATATTTACATACGCCATTGCAAAAATACAAATTGATTCAAGCACAAACAAGTTCCCATAGATCTGACACTTTGTTCGAGGCTGTTCCAATTTTTACTCGCTCTTATTATCCACTTTGATAGTTCCACAAAAGTAGGTACATAAAAATAAGTTAATGGCGCGAGCAACACGAATGAGCACGAATCAGCATGCGTTCGGAAACGCGCTGATAACAAAACAGGCTGCGTTCAGAAATTCACCCGGATGCATCCAAAGACATAAGACCTAATTTACATAGTGCACTTACTAACTAGTGACTTTCTATTAAATTATTTTAATTTCAGCAATATATGTATAGAATATATATATTTAGGACCACTTTCACCATCGTCAGTTTACTTGTAGCGTTTTTCATTGGCAAAACTAGTGCGCACTCAGGGCATATTAAAGCTGTTGTACATATTAAAGCTGTGCTGCCCAAAATTTATTTTATCAAATAGCACAATAAAATGTATCGAATATTTCACGGTTTAATTCGTTTATATATTTTTATTAAACGTATATCTTTATTTCGATTTTTGTACAACGGCTTTAAAGTGCACTGAGTGCGCACTACTAGTTCTACCAATGAAAAACGCTATTAACCAGCCGAGTAACTAACGAAATAGAAAGGGATAGAACTATTTCTATTTCTTTCTATTTCATTACAGTTTCTAGGCAATCAGCGCTCAACGTCAAAGCGCTGTTTGTCCATATGAGGATTCAAAAACAGCGAGAAAGGCGAGAAATACCTAAAATGTACGCGCATGAGCATGGAAGATGATTGCAGCGCATGCTCACGTCGTAGTATTGGCGTGGCTGTGACATACTTCCTAACCTCAATAATTGTCAACTTTAAAAATTGATATCTCGGTTCACAGAGCAGAGCGACGCTTTTCTCTGCCAAATTCATTCATTTCACGAAAAAAAACTACGTCGATTAGTATTTCTTTAAATGAATCTTTGCGTTTGTGTATGCTAAATCAACCAAGTACCTAAAATAAAAGACAAAACCAGAATAAGACCAATCAACGGTGACGTCGACAGGAAAATAACTAGGCATTCTTACGAAAGTACGAATGTTCAACGTGTCAGTCCAACGTGTACAAAAACTCCGGGGAAGGTATATTGCCTTCGACAAGGATTATTTCGCAAGCTATTCAAAATTGCTAACTACCCTATTTTGTGCATTATCGCAATAATTATCGTAGCTTTTAACGGTTTTTCACTGTATCTTTACAAGGATCTTAATTTTTCAATTTGTTTATCAAAACTTACACGGCTGATTGTCACTGTACAAATATGACGTGTGTATATTATTGAATGTACTGTGGATTGTACAAAATAGATTTTATTTTAATTATTTTATCTTAATGTATATTATGAACCGAAAGTAACGTTCTGTATTATAAAACGTGTGTCATATGTATATATGCGAATTACTATTTACTGTCTCATTGATTTATTTTTTCTTCTGCAAATAAATCATATTATTTTTTTATCACTTTTATTTACATTCTTAACAATTACCTTTATACCTTGATAATAATTAATATTTTACACGTGAATGTATTATTCATTTTCTTTCTTTTCATGACTGTAGAATCAAAACTGATTGTTTCATAAGGAGGAGAAGAAAAGTAATGAAATATTTTTTTTTTTAATAGAAAGTTGAGATATATTTCTTATAATTCTAGGAAAAATGTAGTTTGTGAAAAAATATCTTCAAGTTTTAAAAAAGTTCAAAAGACATTACCAACATGAACAAGACTTCGCAAAGTTAGTATATTATGAATATTTATATATATATATATATATATATATTATGCATTATTCTCTGGTATACCTATAAGCACCGAAGATATATGTTACAGGAACTGGGCAAACATTAAAGTTTGTGAGTTTAGTTACTCTCACAGTTCAAAATGCTATGGTTGGCCTTAGCATGCGATATTCACGTACCAGAGCAGGAGACATGTTTCTTTCTTCTACTGGTAAATATTCTAAACTGCGTTACACGTAACAATCTTAATATAATCTTCATATAATATAGAAAATCCTTGTTTCATTCACAGATAACTATGTCATTTTTCTTTTTTAGCTGTTGTAATGGCTGAAGTAGTCAAATTGATTACCTGCCTTATATTAGTATATGTCGAAGAAGGAAACTTTGAGAAATTTTACAAAGCATTACATATGACAATCGTGAAGCAACCTATTGACACTTTGAAAGTTTGCGTGCCATCCCTTTTATACATTATTCAAAATAATTTACTTTATGTTTCTGCATCTAATTTAGATGCAGCTACGCATCAGGTAAGAAATATCACTAAATGTTCTGTCTACTTCTAAAAGATGTAGGAGAATAACAATTAATATGAATTAATAAATATTTATTAATATGTGAATAACCGATTGGTTATTTATATATGAAAAAGTTGTTAGCTCCACTTAAAATTTTTTTGAGTGAAAAAACTTTTCTCATTTAAGCTGGCGTAAGAAATTTCTATTTATTAAAATGTTCTTGAATGGTTTTGCAGCTGGAGGAAAGATTTAGTTGATTTTGAAATTGAAGTGTCCATCACTTTTTTTTTCTTTTATAAATGCAGAAACAGTTAATATCGAATTAAACAGAATTTTTATGATTTTGAAGCATTTTTATTATCATTTTAATATTATAAAGAAGTGACACATTACAAAACACAATATTTAGATATTAATTTGAAAAAATATTTTTTTTAATTTTTATGTTAAATTGAAATAAAAATGAAATATTGACCAAAAAAAATATTGACTAAAAAAAAAAGAAATTTATAAAGAAACAAATCAAAATTAAAAAATGAATAAATCTAGGCTGGTTAGATTATATTTAACTTTTTCTGCAACTTGACCTACTTTTTCTCTTGATTTTAAAGGATTTGTAACATTTTTGAAACGTTTAATTCGTAACTAAGAAACAAAGGAATTCAGAGATTTCAAAATATCTTACATTTTTTTATTTGTGGATATAATTTCTTTTACATATCGGTTACTCTCTTCTATATATATGTGTGTGTGTGTGTGTGTGTGTGTGTGTGTGTGTGTGTGTGTGTGTGTGTGTGTGTGTATGTGTGTGTGTGTGTGTGTGTGTGTGTGTGTGTGTGTGTGTGTGTGTGTTGTATAGTAAAGTTTATTATATATTTGAAATAAATATATTTTCAGGTCACGTATCAGTTGAAAATTTTGACGACAGCCTTCTTCGCAGTGACGATATTACGTAGATCTTTACACACTACCCAGTGGGGTGCTCTTGTACTCTTGGTTATTGGAGTGGTTCTGGTACAATTGGCACAAACTGTAAAAGCACAGTTACCTTCGGGTATTGAACAAAACCACTGGTTGGGTTTTTCTGCCGCTTTAAGCGCGTGTTTCATCTCCGGCTTTGCTGGAATTTATTTCGAGAAGATCCTCAAGGGCTCCGACATTTCCGTGTGGATGCGAAACGTGCAATTGAGTGTGTTATCTATACCGTTCGGCCTAAGCACATGTTTTTTACAAGACAGTAGTATTATACGCAAGCAGGGCTTCTTTTTCGGTTACGATTTGTTCATTTGCTACCTAGTGGTCCTGCAAGCGGGTGGTGGACTGATTGTAGCTATGGTAGTCAAATACGCTGATAACATATTGAAAGGATTCGCTACGTCTTTAGCTATCATAATTTCTTGTATAGCTTCCGTTTATCTATTCGATTTTCACTTGTCATTCCAGTTTACTCTGGGTGCATTCCTGGTCATCTGTTCGATTTTCCTTTATAGTCACCAACCGAAAACTACATCCCTCGATAAACATACATCTGCTGAGAAAGTCTGATAGTAGCGAAAATATAAGTATTTTTCACGAGGTAGTACTCGACTTAAGTCTTAAATTCTTATTAACAGTTAATATTGAATTGACGATACATGGACTTTTAAATACTTATCTACTTAAGAGTAGAAACAATTTAAATGCATTAATTAAAATAATTAATACATTTAAATAGCACAAAAAAGATTATATTTATAGAGACTTAGAAAATGCTATTTTTGAAAAAAAATGGTGCAATCATTCGTAAGCTTTTTGTCTTAAAAAAGGATGAGAGAATTATCATGTCGTATATGTATATGAGAGTCACGAGTGCAATCACGTTTTTATATCCGATTTTCATTCTGAATTATTTATGATCAAGATGAAAAAGTTAAGAACGGTAAACAAAATATATATAGAGATATTAAAACGAAATTATTTACCTATTTGTTATGAATATAATAACACTATATATATACTCATATTTATTTTTATATAGCTTCCAGTTCAATTAAAATGTATTGATATAGGCCAGTAAGTTGTATTCACACTGTGTACTTAATTTAAATAGACTTTAATAAATACAATTTTTACGAAAATTTTTTTATGTATACACAATAATATCGTTTTTTTTTTTTCAGAATACAAGATTCCAACTTTTAAAATATTTGTCAAATCATGAAATAAAACTATATTTGTATGAAAATTATGTTTAAATATAGCGCAAGTTTTACGTCATATTCTAAAAAAGAAATTTATAATATTTCAGCCTCTATAATTATTTCATTATATTTCATGATTGCATAATTAGATCAAATTTGTTAATTAACTCGTCGCGGTTTATCAATTCAGTTACATTAATGTGCTTATATAGATAATTTGTTTTTGTGTTGATACAAATCATTTCTAATTAACAGTTTCAGTTGCTATTTGTTCCAGTTATCTCGCACAAAATTTTGGATTAAAAAATCTTTATATTACGCGCGCATTTATAAATTTTATTTTCGCGCGGTTGGCCAACCTACTATCGAGATTCAGCCGATATTTCATTGGACAGGTTTCTTTTTTCGAACGTGCTGATTGAACGTCGGGAATACGAATCTTGGGTTTCCGAAAATTCTCTATCGAACAGCCAATCGCCGCGTTCAATGGATGTGTCGTAGATACGATACGATGAGATATCACTGATATCAGTGCTTACGGAGCATTTGCGTGAGTGAGACATCAAATTTTTCATCTCTGCTGATCTTTACGCGTACGTATAAATACCTACGGCGACCATGAGCGAGCCTCAGTTAAAGAAAACGAAGACCATGAGTTCGTTAAACCAGCTGAAAGACCTCACTACGATTGTCGCCGATACCGGCGATTTTCAAGGTAATAAATTCGAATTCGATTAGTAACGACGGTAAATACTTGTAATTTGTAATACGTCAGCGTGTAGGGGATGGGAGGAGGGAGATCTTGCACACTTGCACTTTTTTCGAATGCGTCCCACGTGACCTCTTCGAATCTTAATAAGTCTGCAGATCTATGTCTGTAACTCTTAACGCAAATTTCGTTATCATTATAACGCCACTGCGCAGCTTTTTTATCATGGTGAAAGAGCTGTGCAGCAGCGTTATAATTACAACGAAATTTATGTTAAGAGAGTTATAATAGAATAGGCCTGCTGTTCTCTATGTTGTTGCTCTACAACTTTTATTCTTGTCAAATATCAAACGTGTATTTATTTCACTTTAAGCTCTAAACTCTAAAGGATACGTACACTAGTTTAGCTATGATTATAAGCACTTTAAGGTATATTATCATGGTTATCTTAAATTGTTATATTTTATTATACGATTTGTAATTTTTTTTGTTTCCGTTGTCTAATTCGAGTATTGATTGTTATCTTGGCACTATTATTAAATATTAAAACTTGCGCCACTTTTAAGACATCCTATATATGGGGGATAAGACACTTGAATATCTCGAAAAGAAATCTTTAATTTTAGAAAAAAATGTTCTAGACAAGAGTTGTATTGTCTGATGGGAGATAAGTAATGATAAAAAAGAAGAAAAATTGAAAAAATTGATTTTTCGAAGCCATTTTTTTAAATAGAATTGTATGATTTTTTATATTAGATTATGGTTTATACCAATTGTGATTTTTTTGATACCAGAATAAAGTTTATACTTTAATACTTTTATATGAAGAATAATTTTAAAAAATTATATTATCTAAAAGGAAAATTACATTCTATTTAAAAAAAACGGCGATAACTTTTATGTGACCTTGAAGAATCGTTTTTTTTTTCGATAATAGATTTTACCATTACCTTCAAACTATATAACTTTTGGAACATTTTTTCTAAAGTTTCTCTTCAAAATATTGATCGAACGATAAGATTAGATGTGAACGAAAAATGCTATATTCGATGAAGGAAATTTTGCACGCCTTAAGCCGATTCTACATTAGTTGCAGG
>NW_017296201.1:673001-750001 GCF_001594075.2 Trachymyrmex cornetzi
TTCATTTCAAAATACAAATTTCAGATTAGCTGTCGCAACAAACTTGCGATCGGCTTGCAACTAATCATAGAACCGGATTTATACGTACATTAACGTTATATAAGAATATATATTTAAGTATTATATATATACATATATATGTGTGTGTGTGTGTGTGTGTGTAAAATATTCAAGTATTTCAATTTGAATGCTTTATTCCGTATATGCACATTTTTATCAATGTGATTTTGTTTAAAAGAAACTTGTTAATAATATATGCATCCTATATATGGATGCGTTAGTTGAATTATCTGAAAATTAAGAAAATTTTTCTCACGCCTAATCACCACGTCTTTTGATGATAAAGTGATGTCACAATAATTTCATTAATGGTAACACATTCTTGACTCATCTAAATACACGGATTTATTTTATTTCTTCTATATTTGAAATTTTTATCGCAACTTTTCATGGATCTTCCGAAAAATTAAACGATGTTGACTAGATCTGTATCCAATTGATAAAATGATATCAGTGTACACGCGGAATATATACCATGACCTTTGCTTGTTGTATGTTGAACAGTAACCTTTAAAGAGTGGAATGTTTATCACTCTTATAGATACATTGAACAGGAACGTTTCAACAAATTGTTAATGAATAAATAATAAAAACGGATATTTTTTAAATGTGAATATAAAACGAGCAAAACAAAATGAAAATAATTATGAATATTGCGAACGATAAACATTATTAATATTATAATTTAACAATATTATATTGTTACTCTCACGATAGCTATGGAGCAATTTAAGCCTACGGATGCAACGACAAATCCCTCGTTGATTCTCGCTGCTGCTAATCAAAAGAAATACGCTCATTTAATCGAGAAAGCCGCGGCATATGGCAAAAAATCTGGATCGTAAGTATACATATTTATTATGTTATGATTAACTTATCGTTAAGCTATCAGCCTTCGTGCAATGTTATTAAAGCATATTTAAATAGGCTTAATATATTGATAATCGTGCATGATACTTTAAGATAGGATACTCGCGAATTGAAAACAGTCAGAATGAAATTTTTCTTGAAATTTTTTGAAATTATACATTGTATTAGAAAACGTTAATACGCTTGTGTAATTACAATGAGATTGATCATTTCAATACTCTGAGATATCAGTAATTAAAAACATGCACTTTTTATATGTGTCACCTATACAAAGTTTATGAAAACGTCGCGTTTATTTTTAAATAAAGGACTTAAATAACTAGCAGTGATATGTTGATATGTTAAAAAACAAGCATGCGATGGAGAAACATGAAACGGAAATTGCGAAAAAATATGAATTTTTACCGCTTAATTTGGAAAATAGAGCCGTGAAAAGAACACAGTTTTTGAATATTTGTCAATCCGTCATGTAAATCGAAGGAAGATTGTAACAAGTTAATGCGTTAATTTATGTACATTTTTTCCGCGTGTGCCATAAACTGCCGTAATCAAATATTTTTCTCACTGGCGGAAGTGAGGGTATCGCTACCGAGCACGCGGGATCTAATTTTTGAATGTTAACGTGGAGATTTTCTTTTCCAGTACTTTGACTGAGCAAGTTGAAGCAGCCCTTGATATCACGTGTGTTTTGTTTGGTAAAGAGATTTTAAATATAATTCCTGGAAGAGTTTCCACAGAAGTAGACGCCAGATTGTCCTTCAATAAGGAAGCCAGTATCGAAAAAGCGAAAAGATTAATCGCTCTGTATGAAGGACTTGGAGTGAGCAAAGAACGCATCTTGATTAAGCTTGCATCGACTTGGGAAGGCATCCAAGCGGCAAAGTAGATAAGACACCAAATTAAAAAAAAATTATCTTATATTCAATTAATGAACATCCTGTTAATAATGGGTAACTTTTTTTTAGAGAATTGGAGGAAAAGTATGGAATCCATTGCAATCTGACATTGTTGTTCTCTTTTACCCAAGCCGTTGCTTGCGCAGAGGCTGGAGTTACTCTTATTTCGCCGTTTGTTGGTCGAATCTTGGACTGGTAAGTGTTCTAATCTCATTTGTTTATACATTTGTACAAGAATAAAGAAATAAAATTGTTTAGGTACGTGGCAAATACAGATAAAAAATCTTATGAAGCAAAAGAGGATCCAGGCGTTGTTTCTGTAACACAAATTTACAATTATTATAAGAAGTTCGGTTATAAAACAGTCGTAATGGGTGCCTCATTCAGGAACGTTGGTAAATATTTTGACCCATATTTACGTAATTATAAAATATTTAAATATAGATTATAAAGTATAATGAGATATAGTATATATATATATGTATATATACATATATTTGTATATCATATTTACTATTTTAACTTAAATATTCTGACAATTAGGTGAAATTAAAGAACTCGCCGGCTGTGATTTTCTTACTATAAATCCTAATTTATTGGACGAATTGGAAAAGAGCAACGAGGCCGTACACAAAGTTTTGAGTGTGGAATCAGCGAAGAAGTGCGATCTTCAAAAGATTAGCTTAGATGAGGCTGAGTTTAGATGGCTTTTAAATGAAGATCAAATGTCGACCGATAAGTTGTGCGAAGGCATTCGTAAATTTACCGTTGATGTGCGCAAGCTTGAGAAATTATTACAAGAAAAAATTCTGTCCATTAAATCTATGGAATAAATAAGATGATAGCAGACCTTGATGATGTATTTACATATGTAAAGTGACATAATAATTTACAAGGAAATAATATCGAATATACAGACATTCCTGTTATTCACATATTTGTAAAATATATAATTATTTTTTAATAATTAACTTATGTATAAAAAATGTAAAAAAAGAATGGATTCGAAGGAACAAAAATGATATATTTTTAGAAGTGCAAGATTTGTATTGTAGAATGCAAATATAAATGTAAAATAAATATAAAAGATAACGTTTTTTGACGCTGAACACAATCACATTGACTCTAGATCCTGGATTGCTGTGTTTTTATTGGAGTGCTGGATTTTATTGTTCAACGCAGAAATTGAAACTTTTGCGTTGTATTGATGTTGAGCAAAGTGTGCACCTATTGGCTCGGGATCCGGTAGACAATCTGATTTGTATGGATCACCGTTGCATCTATCAAAATCAAATCTATTACTGAGCGTTATAAAATCCTCCGCTGACAACGTATAGAATTTATATTCGTAACATTTTAAATTTACTTATATGCGTAATAATTTATTTCCGACAATTTTCGTAATACTTAGGAAGGTCTAATTTAAGACCGAAATGTCTATTTTATTGTAATATTTCAAATATAAATATTTAAGCCATCCATATCTGGCGTTCGTGGTGTATGCCTTCTTAATTGTATTGTTATAAAAGAAAAATGGGAAAAAAACATCAATTATTCCATCCAAATTCAATTATATATACAGGGTGTCCCGGCCTTTTTTGCCAATCACTTTTGTGTAGATAGTGCGGACTAAACTGAGTCGAAAAATTGCAAAATTGGTCTTGAATAATTTTTTACTCAAATACTATCAACTTTTCAGAAAAACTGCAAGAGACAAAATTATTTAGTAATAATTAAATCTTTGTACTGTTTTTCAAAAATATTGAACTTATTGAAAAAAAAACTTTTTATCAAATTACGCACTGTTAAAATGTACATAATTTTAAGAAATATAACGTGACATTTGTTACGATACAAAACTGTAAAGACAAAATTTTTTTGAAAAGCGGTCAAAAGCATGCTAAAGTATAAGTTTTAAGCTTTAAAATGCTTTTTTATTTTTTCGTCTGCGATGATTTTTTTACCGAATTACGATGACCTGAATATTATGCCGGTGATATAGAATACAAGAATTACGAATCACTACTTGTATTTAAATATCGCGCTATTATTTACGACCAAAATTTGATTGGCTAACTGGTTGCTCTGAATCGCCGTCATGCGCATTGTTTCATCTGTTTTCTTCCACCATGGTTTCACATGGTTCATTCTTTGCTGTCAACAGTGTTGATTCTTATTAATTTGTTTTTCATCAACTGAAATTGTTGTCCAAGATACTTGTATTAAATATTATTATAAAGCTATCAGGTAAATAATTTTATTTCATTTTTTAAATCCAGTTCTCTTTCTATAATTTTACAATTAAGGTAATATGATTCTCATTTAACCTTAAAAATTAATGTAACATGTGTTCTTTTACCAATGTAGGTTAACTTTAATCTTAGCTTAATTTAGTCTTTATCCTTTTCCAATTCTTAGAACTAGAAAAAGATAAGTTAAACCAAGATTAAAATTAATCTATATTGGTATAAACGGGCATTAGCCTATATTCTTTTCAACTGAATTTTTTGCACGTTACATTTTTCTTTTTTTTCTTTATATAAGAGAAGAGAAAAGATGAACAATGCAACAAGTTCAGTTAAAAAGAAGAGATTTTTGCGTCATGCAACTTGGAAGGACAGATTAAATGCACGTTAAGTTCATCATCCGGTGACAACTAGCAAAGAAAGTAATCTTTATGAAAGCATTATTTTTTCATCTTTGTGGTTTTTACATCAGTTTGCCAATTTATTAAAACGTATTTACGACAAATTATGTATATTACAAAGAAGCAACATAATATACACATATTAAATTTTATACAAATTATATATATACACACACACACACACATATATATATATATATATATGTATGTTAAATTTGTTCCTTTTAGCTGTGGCCTGATAAGCACACAATATTATTAGAATGTTACATGATTATTATTAACAATTAAAATAATATAATATTCAAAGAATATCAGTTAATATTTTTAATGTTATGGATGTATTCATATATCCATTTTTCATATATATCTATATTCCATATTTATAGTCAGGCCTTATCTAAAGCTTTCTAAATTCATCTTTAGATGCTTAGTAGCCAATAAAGTAATTCATAGATTATCTGAAGATAAATTTAAGGAAGCATTGGATATGAGGCGTAACTGTGAATACAGGCCTTAATATTCTTGATATTATTCCTTTTATTATCCATGGAATATTATTAAAATAATTATTAATATTAATTATTAGATAGTATCTCGTAACGTAAATTTACAAGAATCTGTTTCTTCGCTTTTGTTCCATCAATTGACGAAATCGCAATGTGAAAAATTTCAGATTTCCGACTAACTCTTTTATAGTATTATTATAAGAACGAAATATTTTTTAGTTGATTATCGTTTATCTGTTTTTGTCTTACTAATTGTGAGATATCAATTTCGCATGTGATAAGCTAAAAAATATGCTTTCTGTTTAGAGGTGTAACTTGACGAAGTTACAAACCTCGGTGAAGTCTGGTGGGGAAACTAAAAATAGATGTAACAAGCTAGGGTTAAAAGAATGACAAATATTCAAATGAATAACAGTCAATTTAGATGTATCATTGTTTTTATTTCTAAGAAATTGATTGAAAAGTTCTATCATTTGTGTGTAAAATCTTGCCTCATCTTATTAAAAGAGATATACGCTCCTATCATTAGCATTAGTATTTTATGTACTTTACAGTCAAAGATAACTGTGTGCGGGGGAGGGGGGAGGGGAAGAGAAGAAGGTAGAAAGAGATAGAGACACACGTGCATACATACACATGACTTATAAATTAAACCGAGCAATCTTCACGCGATACACCTTAGATAATACTAATGCTGGCGGTATTGTAATATTTTCAAGTCTCATAACTCGAAAAATACTAGTTAAAAGGGGCATTATTATAGTGTGTGTTGAAAAGCTCTTGACATCAGTTATTAGACTTTGAAATAAAAATAGGGTGTTTCATTAAAAAAAAAACCAATTTAACTTTGACTTGATGGTGCCATTTAAGGTCAAACCGATAAAATCAGTACATAGATTATTTTAAACCCTACAATTTTTGTATGACCTTACATTTTTCTCAGAAATGCTCACTTTAGAAACGCTTACTTTAGAAATACTTTAGATTCTTTAGAAAACAAAAGAGTGCAAAATCGATGAGTCATTACGTTGACCAGATCAATGTTTAGCTGCAATATGAACTGTCCAATGGCCAACAAGATGCAATGCGTGCATTGCTATAATAGGCCAACATTTTGAACAATATTTGTGTTAAGCAAGCGATAACGTGAATAAATAAGTGTGAATGAATAAGTAATAAATAAAATACAAAAATGAATCTACGTTTTGTCTTTTTTTGCGATTTTCTCCAAAACGAAGCAAAAACAAGCATATTTCTAAAGGACTTTTTTCTTAGTTTATCGATTCCCTACATACACCCGAAGTTTAGCCATTTAAATTCAGGATCACCCTGTTGTGTATAGATACTGTATTACTATTTCTATATATTTAACACATTATTAAATTAAAAATTGAGATCTTTATGAGATTTTACTACGGTTAGTTGTTTGTATTGTTCTGCAGTGTATGATCCTGTATATGGCAATTGGCAGATTCTTCAGTGTTGTACGGCAGTCTTGCTGCTTGAAAACCCAGTACAGCTTTTATACAACTACTATGACTTCCTTGCTGGTTCCTCCAGCGTCTGTCCGTGGGATGATGTGCTTGGATCGTGATGCATTTACAAGAGTTGTGACTGTATCTACATTAAAGTTACGTGATATTTCTGTCTCAAAAAATATACGTGTATTAAAGAAATATTTGTTAAAGATGTGTAATTTTAAATCAGTTGAAAAGATAAATGATGGAGCTATTATTTATCTAAATCCTGATATTGTCATGAAATTTGAAGATATTACTGAGAATGATAGAAAATTACTAGTAGATCAGTATGAATATTTTAGTACAATGGACATTACACTAAAGTATGATAATTGGCGTCGTGATGTGATATTAAAATCAATTCTCCCAGAAGATATTGAAGTTCCTACAGCATACAGTTTAGTAGGACATATTGTACAGTTGAATTTACGTGATGTACATTTGCCATACAAATCTATTATTGGTCAAATATTTCTCGATAAGACTGCGAATGCACGAACAGTAGTAAATAAAATAGATACAATTAATACATCATTTCGATATTTTGCTATGGAAATCCTAGCAGGTGAAAGAAACACAATAACATCTGCAAAAGAACATGGTTGTACATATCAGTTTGACTTTGCACAAGTGTACTGGAATCCACGTCTATCTACTGAACATACACGAATTATAACATTTATGACGCAAGGTGATATTCTATATGATGTATTTGCAGGAGTAGGACCCTTTGCAATTCCTGCCGCACGTAAAAAAGTCCAAGTATTTGCTAATGACTTAAATCCTGAATCTTACAAATGGCTTCAAAAAAACGCTCTTGTTAACAAGGTAAAAGATAATTTTAAAGCTTTTAACATGGATGGTAGAAATTTTTTGAAAGAAGTAGTTAAAGATAATATTTTGTCGAGACGGGCTCAAGATTTACCTGGTTCTGAACATATAATAATGAATTTACCTGCATCAGCTATTGAATTTTTGGACATACTTCCTGATTGGTTTACACAAGAAGAATTTAAAAATGTATGTCTTAAGCCACCTATATTTCATGTATACTGTTTTGTGAAAGCAGATAAAGGAGATGATGTTTGCATGCTTGGAAGGTTATTGGTTGAGGAAAAACTTGGTTATACATTGTCTACTGAATCTATTGTTAGTATACATAATATTAGGGATGTTTCACCAAATAAACAAATGATTCGGGTATCATTTTTACTAAAAACACTTAAAGGCGAGGAGCCAGCAACGAAGAAGTTTAAGATTAGTTAGATAATTTAAAATTAGTGTGATTAATTATCTATAATTGTTTTTAAATAATGATATAACGAAAAGATGGGGAACACAAGATTAAAAAAAACAAAAATGTTTTCAAAGTCGCAACAGTTCGTAATATTAAGTTAAAAGTTAAAGCACTAAAAGTGATTACTAATCTGAAGAAAGTAAGTGATGAGTATTTACAAATTTTAAATTATACATGAGATTATATATGACTATATATATATATATGAGATAATTATCATGAAATTATATTTTATATATTGTTGGTCATATTTGTCAAACGATTTCCCGTCTTTAATTTATTGAACAATCTGAAATTATCAAGCGTAAAATAAAAATAGGTACTCAATACTTATTATGTTTCTTATTTAATTTAATTTTATAAAACACTTAAAAATTTATATATCCTCAAGAGATCCGAATAAATACAATAATAAGCATCAATAAAAAATAGTTTTGATTATATATAGTTGTTTTTGTGCTTTAAAATTATTTTGAGAAGAAAAATAAAATATTAAATAAAAATAATACACTCTATATTGATTAGCTATTAAGGAAATTAGAAAATTCGCAAGCATCTAACTCCAAAACTTGGTACAAAATAAATTTATTAGAAATCGATCAAAACAAATAAAGAAATTTTTATACCTAAGATAATGTTAGCACAAACGGATGTAACGACCTCAATGATGGAGCGAATACAACTTGATATTAAGAAAAAAGAAAATAGATAAATTTAATGTATCTATTACAAATTATACTGTATGCATTTTTAATTTCAAATGTTAATTCCTTGTTAATATAATATTACACATACATTCTTTATTATAATTTTTATAATAAATATTACAAAAAATATATATATAGTTTTTATTATTTAGCTTTCTTACCTTTTTCTAGATTATCCAATATATCCAATATTTACGTGCTGTTTTATTGAAGTTTTATAAAGTATTAGATATAAATAAAGTATAAATATCATAAGTATACATATATTATAATTATACGTCATGTATAATAAAAAAATAATAGTAAATTGCATTTTATTTATTGTATAGAAAAAACTAGTTATTTTTTATTATATTTCTTTTCATTTTAGAACGATATGTCGCAACAAATACGTCATTTCTGTACAGCAAGTTTGATAGTCGTAGGAGATGAAATTTTACGTGGACAAATAATTGATACCAATACATCGTATATGGCAAAAAATTTAACTGCTGCTGGAATAAAACTACAGAAAGTTATAATGGTCTCTGATATCGTACGTATTATTTATGATTCCTGAACATACGCGCGAATTTAATATAATGCTATTAATAAGTAATGTACAGAATAATGATTAATTAAAATTCATGTAAATTTACGTCAAAAATGGTGTCATTTAAATCTTTTATTAGGTGGATGATATTGCTAAAGAAATACGCAATGCATCAAAGCAGTATTCTGTTGTATTTACATCTGGTGGTGTTGGACCTACTCATGATGATGTAACTTATGAGGCTGTGGCAAAGGCTTTTGAATTAAAGCTTGAATTAAATCAGGAATTATTTGATATATACACTCGAATGATTCCTGATCAGGCCGAAATAAAACGACTTGCTATTGTTCCCAATGCTTGCAAGATTATCATCATTGATTCAGGTACACATATTTTCTTTCAAAACTTACATTATAATTTCTTCGCTCTGAGCGCACATATGTTGTCATGGTCATGACAACCTAAGTCATTTTTCCTTAATAATTAGATGTCAGTTTCTCATATTAGTTTTAGAGATATTCAGAGTTAAAGTGTAATTTTAGTAGTAAATTTTCATCTTGGAAAATAAACTCCGATGACTTCAACCTCGATGTTGTCAAAGTCATGATCCTGAAGTCATGATCTCCAGAGGGTTTTAGTTAGCAGTCATTCTTTATTAATCCTCGCTCACCAGATTTTTTTTTGCTCGTGCGGATGCCAATCGTGAGACACTAACGGATATTTTGGTATGCAATTACGAAGTAAATATTATTAATTTGTCAAGAGTTGTTTTCTCTGATTTTTGAATAATATGGAACGTGCCATCAAAAGTTGAATTTTATTAATTATACAGTATAAAATAATTCTTTAAAGAAAACATGTTCTCACGATTTAATGAAATGCTTTATAAAAATGTTTTATAAAAATATTTATATCTTAATTTATATTTTTTATTTTGCATTTTATTCCTATAGACTGTAAAACTTCCATAATAATGTTTCAAAGAGGAAATAATGGTAAACATAAAGGAAGGTAGCCTCGATGATTTTGACTTTAACGTATGTTGTAATGACCTTAAGTAAATTCCAACAGGTTTTAGCCGTCTCTCGTTATTCGTTAAGGTTTAAGAGGATCCTAAAGTTATCTCACTTTATCATCAATTTCATTCGGCGATAATTCTTTGAATTGGATTTACGGATTGCAAAATTGTTTCTATAAAATTAAAGTACGCGCAAATAAAAAACATTTGGAATATTGGATTTCACAAAAAAATCGAAAAAAAAACAAAATTTTTAAATTCATTACTTTTGGTTTGTACAGTTGTCACTTGAGATTAATATTGGCTTGATATAAAAGTTTTATAATTCATGAATGAAAACGAAAAAATTTATAATGCATGATGAAAAATTCATATCCATTTTTTTCATCTCAATATGTAATATTAACATATGATATTATATTATATTTTCAGAGGCTTTTCCAATAATAAATATAAAAAATGTTTACGTGCTACCTGGTTCCCCAAAGTACTTTAAGCCTGCTGCAGACACAATAATTTCTCGTTTGAAGGGATGCACGCCATTTCACTTTGAATATATAGATATTGCATTGAATGAACTATCAATAGTAAACGTTTTAGATAAACAAGCAAAACGATGGGATGGTAAAATAAAAATTGGTAGTTATCCTCAATATGAATTGCAAATACCTTTTACGAGAATCACTTTAGAAGGACCTGAAGAAACAATTGCAAAAGCAAAAGAAGAACTTTTGTACCATTTGCCAATACAAAAAATTATAAATTTGAAACATAAATTCAGCAATTTTCAAATGAATATTGTACTGGAAAATAGTAAAAGTGAAAAGCATATTAAATGTGCATTAGACGTATTGAATGACTGTTATGAAAGGTGCGTATATAATATGTTACACGTTATTGCATTAGCATATTAAATAAGCAAAGAAGCGTGATCGTGGCTGAATCTTGCTAATGTATCTAATTTATATGTGCATTTTTAATCTTTAGTTAGCGCACGTATTTTTACATCCATAGTTACTGAACAGGAGTATCCCCTCATCAATTGTCTCTAATTTTTAAAATTTTTAAATGCACATTGATTAATATAAATGTTTAAAATCTTTATTTTGAAGGATTTAAAGAAGAGCCTCATATAAATTGCCGCTATTAATAATCTGTTTTACGTATCTATTCTTTATAGATATAATCAAAATGAAATTTTCATTAATTTCAATGGTGGTAAGGATTGCACAGTAGTTTTGCATTTAGCTGCTACCGTCGCTAAATTGCGTAATATTTCATCTTTACTGTGCTTATATGTAACAGACGATTCTTTTCCGGAGGTAAGAGTCCTAACTATAAATAGATAATAAAAGATATAACGAGAATTTTTTTTTTCACACAAGAACACGCACTATGCGCTATCTCTGTTACTGAATTGAGCCCTGAACTGATTCTGGATCAGACCGATTGAATTCGATTTATTAAAAAATTTGTACTAAATGAATCGATCGGTTGGAAATCGATTCAAAGAATATTTTTTTGGTATGATAGTATAAATTCAACAAAAACAATTAAACAATTGAAACATCATTCTAATTTTCCTCCAAGTCGAATAATTTTAATTTGAAGATCTAGATACACACTCACATACAAAATAACATCCGTAGTTATTAACTACTGACGTAAAACGTACATAAACGAAATTAAATTCTGTTTCATAACAATTGGTGTTACATCATCAAAATCGGATTTAACTAGCATTTATACAATTTATCCAGTAATTAGTTAATAATTACAAATAATAATAAAACTCAATTAATGGTGAACGTAATCCGCTGCACACTGTTATGCCATTAAATAATTACAACTGCTAACTAGGCAGAGTTGCCGTCTGCATTCGGAAATTTTAATGCAACTTTAACTCCGCGTGCATCAAAAAATATCATTCTTGTTTAATATTCAGTGAGTCATTAGGAATAAAATGATGTATTCTGAAATCCTGAACGTATACCTGCAGTAGCCAAAATTTGACTAAATTGCTATGTTGAGAAAACAAAACACAAATGTGTGATACAACGTGTTAAAAACATGCGTGAACATCGTGAACTATTCATTTTTAGTTACTAGTTACTATAATACGTTTCGAAACGCAGAATGTATCTCGACAGTTGTTTTCTGAAAATAAAGATAAACACAATTTTTTTTAAGAAATCGCGATTTCTTATTAAATGAATTGATCTACTTTAAATCAGTCCTTGGTGAACGGATTTAAAAAGCGATTTTTTGGGTAAAAAAATCAATCTTTATGATGGCAAACTTCCTGTCCCTACTCGGTGCCTGCACTGGCGAGACAATTGAGCATCCAAAGAACGAGAAGGGAAATTTAAAGCTAGATCTAGCATATCTTCGTGAAAGCTTAAATAAGTTGGCACAGTTTAGAATGGGGATTAACTAGAAAAGGAAATATATTTTGTGTATAGCCTGGATTGGAATCAAACAAATATTTATTTGTCTCTGTAATTTGCTGCGAATATGAGAAATATAAAAAAAAAACATAAAAATAACAAAAAGGATATGACTTTTATCCTGACAAGGATCTCCGCAATCGCAAGCTGGGGAAAAGACAATATTCTTCCTATAAAGACTAATTCAAGTTGTAGTGATTACTTCTTATTCTGTTTACCCTCACTATCGTTCTATTAAGGGATAAACCGTTCAATCAAGATTTGATCATGAAAAAGAAGGACTCGTAGAGTGCACCCGTTTCTCCGACGACCGATTCATAAATATATTTTTTGTATATCAGAATAAAAATATATATAAAAGAATCTTTTGTTTTTATACTAATAAATATAATTAAGTCTCTTGCTTTTACCAAAATGAAAAATATAACAGACAGATTGATTTTTTCATCTATGCTATTAAGTACTTTTTCAATTGTTTTTTAATTTTTAAAATAGTAGTTATACTATTTACTCTATAAATCTTGAATCTTTTTTCAAATAGAATACATATTTGTTGATATTCTGTACATGTAGGTAGAAGCATTTGTGGAGTCAGCTGTTCGATATTATGGTTTGGAGATAATACGGATGCAACGACCGATCAAATCCGCATTATCTGCATTACTGGAAGAAAAAAATTATTTGAAAGCAGCTATTATGGGTACGAGAAAAGGTGATCCAGGCTCCGAAAATTTACAAGCATTTACACCCACTGATCCGAACTGGCCACAATTGATACGTGTAAATCCTATCTTATGTTGGTCCTACAGTCAAGTATGGACATTTTTATTAAAGCACAATATTCCTTATTGCTCGCTTTACGATCAAGGATACACGAGTATTGGTAATAGAAATACTACGATACGAAATCCGTTATTAAAGGATCCTAATAATCCTTCGTTTTATTTACCAGCCTATACTTTGACCGATAAATCTGCCGAGAGAGAAGGCAGAGAATGTGAAAAGAAATAATATTTGATTTCTTTAGAATTTAATATAATTCATGATCACACACACACATAAATGATTAATATTGTGTATGCTAATTGGTATTATTAATACACATTATTGTTAACATTAATTATTTCCCTATTCTTTATTTTTATAACTGTATTAATTGTTTTTAATACAAATAGCATCTTGTTATGTATATTAATACGAAACTTGTTAATATATTAGTATATAAATTTAATTATGTGCACATAAATTATTTAAATACTTTATATTTAATAGCAGTTTTGCAAAATAAATTAATTTTTATAAAGACTATTACGTATTCTTTTACTTGAAGAATTCGACCTCAAAAACTATTCGATCACAATCAACGTACTAATATGGATTCTTCTACTGATAAATATATAGTTTGATAGTTAACTGACGTAACATAGTAGCATACATACAGTGCCTATCAGCAAATTGAGGATTATCTTCGACTAATCTTCTTCGGAAGCCATTTAAGCTTGGATTTGAATGGATTTAGATTCCACAAATTTGAGTTACTGCGATGCATATAAAGATTCAACGTTATAGAGAAGTGAAGTGGAGTCTGAAATTAATAAATCGACATGGTGAACGAAAGTATTCATTGGGAGGCAAGAATTCTATCAGCGGAACCAATACGATTGTTAGGATGGAACGTCCCTGCTGAGGAATTGATTCATATACCAGAACATTGGCTGATCTATCCTGAACCCAATCCTTCTCTTCACTATTTACTGGCCATTGTATACATAATTTTCACCTTTGTATCGCTATTCGGAAATGGACTCGTTATCTGGATATTTTGCTCGTAAGTTACACATACAGCAGTTGAACATTGACAATAAATATTGCTTAACTTACATAATGCTGTGCAATACAAATTTTAATTTTTAATCATTATTTTTTTGGAATTAATAAAATTTAGCTTTTTATTTATTAAATTATGAGTTCTTTAGTAGATATATGTTTACGTATATTAATTCTTACGTCATAATTTAAGTATGCCAAAATTTAGCATGCTATTATATGTACTAAGTGTTGTTTATATTTCATATCAAAATCTTTTTTTCTCTGTAGAGCCAAATCGCTAAGAACATCTTCAAATTTGTTTGTGGTGAATTTGGCATTTTGCGATTTCTTCATGATGCTCAAAGCGCCGATATTTATATATAATTCCTTTAATACCGGATTTGCTACTGGTCATTTAGGATGTCAAATCTTTGCCTTTATGGGTTCGCTTAGTGGAATTGGAGCTGGTATGACAAATGCTGCTATAGCGTATGACAGATACAGGTATAAATATCAAGTAAATGTATAAAGTTTATTAATATATATGTGACAACTACGAAGTTTCACGTAATTGAAAAGTATAAATTCCAAGATTGCATTCTAAATTATTTAAACAGTACAAAATTTTAAATAAGATCTTAAGTTATTTGGATTATGTTTGAGCATAAAGAGATTTGAAAGTTATTAATATTCATTTATTAGTAATGATTTAAGACCTTTGTTCGAGACATCGAGAACGTACTTCAATTCCAACCAATTTAATCGGGGCTATATTTCCAAAATATCTATGCGGGATTCTTTTTTCGTATGTTTGCATATCCTCCGTTTTAAAACAAAACATTTAATAATTATATTTTGATTATTGTTTAAAGCAATAAAGTTAATGAACTTGGACCATTTATCGTCCATTTCTATAGTTCTGTAATTTAAGAAGTCTATATTTTTTAAACGAAGCGTTTGCAAAGAAAGTTTCCAGATGAAAATTGTGTTTATTTTTAGATTATAAATTCATATTTTAAATTTGAGAGACGGTTTAACCTGGGAATATCTTATATAACTTACTAATATAATTGACTTGCTGATATAATTACATGTATACGTTACAATGTTATAAAATTAGTGTTATAGCTCGACCACTTGATGGGAAACTATCTCGCGGTCAAGTGATGCTCTTTATTGTACTTATCTGGGCGTACACAATTCCATGGGCCTTGATGCCAATAATGCATGTCTGGGGTCGGTTTGTGCCTGAAGGTTTTTTGACAAGCTGCACTTTCGATTATTTGACAGATACTCCAGAAATACAATATTTTGTGGCCACAATATTTACCTTTTCTTATTGTATACCAATGTTACTTATCATATATTATTATAGTCAAATTGTCAGCCACGTTATTGATCACGAGAAAGCTCTTCGTGAACAAGCAAAGAAGATGAATGTCGAAAGTTTGAGAAGCAATGTTGGTGCAAATACTCAAACTATGGAAATACGTATAGCTAAGGTATTCTTCATATATACAAATTTTCCCTCCTTTTATTACACATAGTACAAATACAATACAGAAATAAATTTACATACATGCAAATTACACACATAATATAATTATTTAAGAATTGTTCTCATTCTGCATATAAAAATACTAATAAGAGTACGTAAAAATACAGTTATCAAAAAATCAAATTTTTACGATATAAATAAATTGAAATACCTTATCAAATCTTGTTAGTGTTTTGAAAAGCTCTCGAGATGAGCTATAAGAATATGTAATGAAAAATGGGAGTTTCAATTTAAAAAAATGTATTTGATCTTGGCTTGACTTTGACGATGCCACCCAAGATCAAACTGATAAAACCAGTAAATACATATTTTTAAACCCTATAACTTTTGTTTAATCTTACAATTAATCAAGATCGAAACAAAAATATTCCGACAGCACGACTTCTTCCGTTATAGATATACTCTCTATTTTGCTCAAACGATAGCTCAAAGTTATTATTTCATAAAATTGAGTTTTTTCTCTGCATTTCACCATTTCCTGTATCTGTTATGTAAACATTAAAATGAGAAAATGAATAAGTGATACAAGAGCAATCAACACATCGACTTATCAATTTATTGTTACATATATATATATATTCATCATATACATTAAATCACATATGTTTAAAGAACTTATGACATGCGTCATCTTTTTTATAGGCCGCAATAACAGTATGCTTCCTCTTTGTTCTCTCGTGGACTCCATACGGAGTTCTCGCGATGATCGGTGCTTTTGGAGATAAGACATTATTAACTCCTGGTATCACAATGATACCGGCGTGCACATGTAAATTTGTGGCCTGTTTGGATCCATATGTATATGCCATAAGTCACCCAAGATTCAGGTAGACAAAAGTGAAGAATTTTTATTCCCTTTTTATTTAAAATTACATACCATAAGATAATTATATTTGATCTATTACTGCAGCTTATGATTATAATGTCAGACGGTAAAAGATCCTCTTATATATCTTATGAGGAATTAATTTCTAGTGGAATTTGTTTAAACACCTCAAAATGGCCTATCACATCCTTATCCACCTACATATATGTCCTCTTACCCCCTCACCACTACTTTAAATACCTTATTACACCTTAGAATGTTTTGATTAGTGTACTCTTACACATTCATAAACATTACCACCTACCCTCACTGCACTTCACCACTAATCCTTACTCTACATCTATGAAATATGTTCCCTTTTATTGAGTATAACTAAAAGATATTTCAATTTTATATTATTTATTTTTATATTTTGATAACTTAGGGAATCAATATGTTTCAAACGAAGCGTTTGCAAGCAAACTTCCAGAGCAAAATTTTGTTTTGGGATTTTAAGATTTCAAGTTTGAGGATTTAATTCGGGAACTCCCCGTACAATATATAATAAATTTACATTTATTTAATTTCTTGTTTTGAATTTACAGTAGCTGCATTAATAGATCTACTTTTGTGTGGTAAATATTTGGTAAGAAAGACCGTCCTTCAATGACCTTGACTTTGATATATGTCGTCATATGACAAGGTCATGATTCTGAGTAACTTCCGGACTGTAATGGGTTTTAGCCGATGCTTGTTAGCCATTAAAAAATTATTCAAATTTTTGACAAAAAAATATTCATCAATAAAACGTAACTTTTAAATACGATTCTTTTCCGATGAAAAAATTTTCTACTCTAAAACTGTTTCTCTACTTTAAAGCATAAATTTTCTGCTTTAAAAACACAAATGCTCTAACCCTTCAAACTCGAGAGGCTACTTTGAGCCACCACCAAATTTTATATGGCAACTCAAGTGGCGAGTGAAATATATTTCAAGTCAAGGTCATTGGAAGGTGGTCCCTAATGTCCCTATTACTAAATATTTACCCAATTTTTTAATATTTGTTAAAATTAATTCAGAATAATCACTTCATGAATATTATTCTGCAACAGACTAGAACTGCAAAAACGATTACCATGGTTAGAATTGCAAGAAAAATCTATGGAGACGCAGAGTTCTACATCCGAAATAGCGAATGTGCCATCATCTTAAATCTTATTTGATTTTATCTTAAACAGTAACTATTTAATTATGAAAGATATGATTGATTGCTATAGTCATCATTAAGATTATGTTCTTTATTATTACAGTAATAAAATGATTGCGCAGTCTATATATTAATATAGACCAAATGCAGTTACAAGTAAATAATTGTAAATATATAAATGTGAATAATGTATGGTTAATAAACATAATATTTGTTCAGTCTTCCTATTCTTTGTTACGATCAAGTTTATTGCTAATGTGTGATACTTGTCTGTTGAAAATTTTAATATATTTTACATATTTTACATATGTATACATATATATAAATATATATAATATATTTCTATATATGTTTACATATGTAAAATATATTAAAATTTTCAACATTTTTGAAAAAAACTTTACATAGGCGATTAATGATTTCCTATTTAGTGATCGGTACGTTACTGAAGCTACATTGGACGCGCATGCGTCAGAAATCCGGCCCGGCTAAAGGCTTAAACACAATAGGCACAGGCAACAGAGAATAACGAGCCGTCCAATTAGAGCTTTGGGATATGATATCGAACTTACACACCAGAGCTCTGATTGGGCGGCTCGTTATTTCCTGTTGCCTGTGCATATTGCCTGTGTCTATCGTGTTTAAGCCTTAACAACACTGGGTTATATCCATAGAGTAGAGGGGCCAACTAAGAATGCGAAGCGAGTAGAAAGAGACCGAAAACGAGATGGCCATCAGCATCCTTATTTAATCGCGCCTGCGCTGTTGATTTTCACTGTTAGGTGGGGAGATTAAAGAGAGCAATATGCGTGAAAGTACGTTCCTTCTTATTCATATTGCACGAGAGAAAGACGAAAACGTTTAAATTAATAAGAACAATACATTCCTTATATAATTTTTTTTATTTACACAACCGCTTCTAAATAAAAAAATAATTTTTAATAAAAAAATAATAACAGAATAATATAAAATAAAAAAAAAGAAAATAAAAGAGTAATTTTTAATATTCTTGCTTTACTATGTTTGACGTGTATTTTATTAGTTCTTCAGAAATACCTGGTTTATAATTTTCTGAAGACAACCAATTATTAAGTGTCTCGACGCAAGGTAAACATTTGAGATAGCTGCGTCTCACAAAATCGTAAGCAGCTGGTGAGTGAAAATATAAGATTCTGGCAAAATTTTTCAACTGAGCAGGAAACGCAGTTGTAACTTTTTTTTCTTTCATACGAAATATTAACTCTTGTAAGTGTTGAGGTAATTCCTAATATAAACAATAATAATAATTAGAAAAATGTTGAATATTTTAAGCTAAATACAACATTTTATAATGTATCGAAAGAATTGTTGAAATTCATATTCAATTTTTATACCGTTTTTTGTAGTGCCTAATAATGTTTCATTGCTTTACCAATGAAAATATTTTATTTTAAATTGGTCAATTTGGCGATGTGCATTATTCGATCTCTCTCAAATAAGAATAAATCATTAAAATAAAATTGATTAAAATATAAATACAATTTAAGTATGACAATACAAAATTACATGAATTTTTCCATTACATAATACATTATATTTACTCGTATAACAAATCAAACTCACCAAGACTCCTTATAAATCAAAGAATTGGAAAGAATACGGGCGTTAGGAATCAGGCGCAGAAAACGTCACGTAAATAATACACTTATGAAGCTTGATATATCTTTATTCAACAAATGCGCTTACTCTATCAACTCATTATCCCTAATCACTGTTACATCCAAAAAATTCAATCTATCACCCCCCACTTCCATAGTGAACTGAAGCCTAAGATGCTGAGAATTAAAGACATCAAGAATGAAATTAACTGAAGAAACAGGCGCTGCCATGATTATATCATCAATATATCTATAATAAAGGAGCAACTGAATCAAAGACAAAGCTCTACTCTCCAACTTACGCAGAACTAAATCCGCGATGACAGGAGATAACGGGGAGCCCATAGGAGTCCCGTAATTCTGCTTATAAATAACTCTGGCATTTAAATTCTCGATATTGGGGAGCTCACCATGACAGGATAACTTTTACTTTATATATGTTAGTTTGAGTTTGCTCTGATGAAGGCTAAAAAATGAGCCGAAATATGTAAGCGCGTTTGTTGAATGAAGAAGTTTCAAACTTCATAAGAGTATTATTTGCGTGACGTCTTCTGCACCTGACTCCTAACGCCCGTATTCTTTCCAATTCTTTGATTATATTTACTTTTATGTATATGTACACAAATATACATTTCAGTTCCAAACACATTAAATTTAATGCAATGTCATGAAATTAAATTCAATTTGTATAACTTAAAAGCATATTAAATTTCATGAAACTTTTAACAGTGTACATTAAAGGTATTAATGAAATTTAAGAACATATTTAACAATATACAACTGCACTGCAATATATAATTGCAAATTTACCTGTAAATATTCAGCAGCTTCAACAAACTTTTTTTTCTTCATGATTTTAATTAACTCTTTCATATTATTAATTTTTTTTTCTAATCTAACTGTCTTTATATGGGAAGCAGACTTCTTACGTCTTTGATCAATCATAATCCTTCCAAATCGCTCCCATGCTTCATTTGAACTGAAGTCCTTTTTTGAAAAAGATTCTGACTGATTTTCGACCATAAAATAAAATTTTTTTGTTGGGGGAATGTCGACAACAGGTGATTTTCTAAACATTAGTAATACAATTAATAGTACAATTATTTTATAAAATGTTAAGCTATTTTGAAGTATAGAGAGTCTCTTTAGAAAAATTCTAATATACCTTTTTATACTGTTTCTGGGACTTAAATGACCTATGATGTCTATGTCGCCAAGTACTTGAGTAGGTACGCTGTTGATTGAGGAAGATAACTGACTGTTTTGATTAAAAGGGACAGCAGTTGATGTTAAACGTCTCAAAGTTGTATATCCATCAGTCTGATGAAATGAATCATCATGGAAGTGGTCACTACATATATTGGCTGTCTTACAAACTTTTGTTACACTAATGGCTTCCATCCATTTTTTTCTCAACTCAACATTATCAGGAAATCTGTAATTGAAAATTAAATGTTAAATAATATTTGGCATTTTTGCATGAATTTTAGATTAAGTGATATTTTGGTAATAACATAGCTGTGTACTTTGAATAAATAAATTAATAATAACAAACGACTCTAATGTCAAAAAATAATACAAAGCTAGAAAGGTCACACACACACAACATAATTAAATTAATTTCATATTTTACGATTTTGATAAACTTACTTGTGAAAACTTCGAGATTGCTCAAACGGAATGGGTTGTTTTTTACAAACAATACACGTTCTTGTCATTTTTATTTTTTACAGCACTTTTCTCTTGGAAATAATCTTTGTTGTTATAACACTATGTCAGTAAAGAGGTTATGGCTGCGGTCCACTTGCTTCTTCCAAATGCTCTTAAAGGCCCGTCTACAATACACGGAGTAAGAAGTAAGAGTAAGAAATTGACCAATCACAGTCGAATGTGAGAAGAATAATCGACTGTGTATTGGTCAATTTCTTACTCTTACTTCTTACTCCGTGTATTGTAGACGACACCTTACGCCGAAGTTATAACATCGATGTTATGAAAACTGACCAATCACAGTCATTCCATTCTTCAGAGGAACAGCTATGATTGGTCAGTTTCATACATCGATGTTATAACTTCGGCGTAAAGCGTGCCGTGTAAACGTAGTAAATGTCAGAGCAGTCAAAGTCGTTAGATCGCTGAGATCAGCAGGACTGTATAAGGATCAAAGTACAAACCATACCAAAGTGATGAAAATAATAATGTGATGATGATGTACATACAATTAGTTACTACAGGATATCAAAATCAAACACAGGTCTGTCTTTAAGAGTACTGTACAAATATATCAAGATACAGAATATTTCGCGCCAATTGAATTTATCAGAATGCTGAACGCGAGACATGTAATGATCGTGTCAATCACGTGTCGTTCCTTAGCAATAATGTATTTGACAATATTTTATTTCAAATGAGTAAAATATACGCCTTACAAGTTTATCTCTATATCGAATAATCTCGTTGATATTTCGAATCAATTGTTATGCCAATTGGTTCAAAGATAAATTCTATACCATGCAAAGGTTATAATTTAATTTTAATTGTTAGATAATTTTGATTTTTTATTGCAACACATGTTCTACATTATTTTCTTAACACATTTGTATTTGTTTTATCAAATTGAAATATTTTGCACTAAATTGCATGGCAAAAATATAAAACATTTGCTTGATAGCCACTTAGATTAAATTTATTACTTAAGCTTGCAATATCATTGTAGATAGTATCAAACAATGATAATTATAAAAAGATGCCGCCGATTCACTGGAGTTTTGAGATTGTTACCTTGGAACACATATTCCAACCTCAAGCTATTAAACTGCACAGCTATGAATTTTAGGCCATGTACAAAGGTTCATACTTCCTCTGCAATACAATACAATAAATATAAGAATGAAATGAATCCTAATATACAGAGAAATACTTCCTATTCTTTGTTGAGGGTAGAAAATATATCGGCTCATGTAAAGTTAACAAGTTTACAACAAAATAGATGTTTAAGCATTGCTGCAAAGCTAGTCAATAATGCCTCGCCTAAAGTGCAACCATATATGAAGCTCATGAGGATAGATAAACCAACAGGTAAAACTTGATTATTTAATTATTTATTATAATTAATAAATAATTATTGCATATGTTTCAATTCTTTGCTAAATTTTCTGTTAGGAAGTTGGCTGCTATTTTGGCCTTGTGGATGGAGTATTGCATTGGCGGCTCCTGCCAGTGCCTTACCAGATCTCTATATGTTAGCACTTTTTGGTATGGGTGCATTTGTAATGCGTGGTGCAGGTTGCACCATAAATGATATGTGGGATCAGGACATTGACAAAATGGTACAATCCTCTGTAACATTTTAATTTTGTGGTTTGAATATCATTGTTTATACAGCTTATTATCCTAGGTAGTGAGAACGAAGGATAGACCTTTGGTAACAGGTCAAATAACGCCAAAACAATCGTTAATATTTCTAGCTGGACAGTTGAGTCTGGGATTGCTTATATTATTACAATTAAATTGGTATAGCATATTTCTTGGTGCCAGTTCACTAGGTACTGTACGTTTATTTAAGGTCTATAATTTTATATTTAAAATGAATTAAAAATATTTGATGTAATATATCTTGATCTTTCCTTTTAGGTCTAGTAACAGTGTATCCCCTCATGAAACGAATAACGTACTGGCCACAATTAATTTTGGGAATGACTTTTAATTGGGGCGCTTTATTAGGATGGTCAGCTATACATGGATCATGTAATTGGTCGATCTGTTTGCCACTTTATGTAGCTGGTATTTGCTGGACTATTCTGTATGACACGATATATGCTCATCAAGTAAATATAAAAAATAAATGAAAAGTACAGTAGAAATGTAATCTTAAATCGCTCATCAATTTCTTTTTGTATATTAGGATAGGATGGATGATATTCGAATAGGTATGAAGTCGACCGCCATAAAATTTGGAGAAAATACAAAATTTTATTTGTCTGGTTTTGGAATAGTAATGATTGCTAGTTTAATTACCTCCGGTGTATTAACTACTCAAACTTGGCCTTATTATACTGCTGTTGGATTAATTGCAGCGCATATTAACAACCAGGTTACAAAATTGTGAATTATAAATTTAAAATAATTGCATCCGAATAAAGTAATTTCTTTCTTTCAGATATATACTCTGAACATTAACAATCCTACGGATTGTATAAAAAAATTCATGTCTAATCAAAACGTAGGCATGATATTATTTATTGGGATTGTGTTAGGAAACTTAATGAAAAAATCATTACTGCAAAAAGAGAATGAAGTCAAAGAAACAAGGCATCAAGATATTGTACTGGATGAAATAAAAAATAGGCATGATTTATAATTCAGTGAGAATTTTAAAATAACACTTTTTAATTATGTAAAATAAAATTGGATGAAACAAGATAGATGTTATAAAAATATAAATTCTACTTAATTCACATGTTAAAATTTTCAAACGCTATAATTTTAAATAAATATTTTTATATTTAATTGGAATATTATAAATTAAGCATATTTTTTATACTTTTAATCGCACCATCAATATGGTTTAATCATTCTTATAGTTATAAAATAGGAAAAATTTCTCAGAGCTGAAGAAAATTAGTATTACAAAGTAAAGCAAATTGTGATTTTTAGTTATGATAGTAAAATTTTTCATTATATAATAAAATCTATTATTGTGCTTGTGATAATACTCGTAAATTAATTTAAAGTAAAATGAAATAAAGAGAGACATTGAAACAAGAAAATCACATGTCTAGAATCTCAATTATTAATAATTCTTACAATGGCCATCTCGTTTCTTATTAATCTCTGTTATGAAATTCTTAACCAAGTTATTTTCTTAATATAATAGCTGTAAATTAAAATTTTCTTTATTTCATACGTTATTGCTGCTTATTTTTCTTTTTCTTAATATGTTCAATATATTTGTTATGAGTTAACGTTGACACAGATTGTTTGAAATTTTCCAAAAATTTTATATTTGGCAATATTATAGCCAAATATCCACCTTTATGTGGGAGTTTCTTAAGAAGTTGTGGGTTTTCTGACAATGCCTCGTTAACTTCGACTAACTTCCCAACTATATAACATTTGATAACATACGTTTGTCCGTCCTTGCATAATATAGTACAGATATTTGAATTTGTCTGCAATGGTTGCGCACCATGCTTACTCTTACCTGAGACTTTGTTCAGAGATCTATCCAATTTATCGCTAACCTTAAAATCGACTTTCTGTATATCTTTGTTGTCTTGCAAAATGACGTGACTAGGTGCCAAGGACAGCATACAAATACGATTGCTATGAATCCATATACACATATCATTTCCTAGTGATTGTGCATCCATTTTGTAATAGGGAGTAAAATAACGATCAGTAACAGTAGGAAAACGACCGCTATATTGGACTTCGTCCAGCATGTCCGAGACATCCTCGTCAGGAGGAAATGTAAATGATTCGTCATCGCTATCAACAATCGCTGATGTCTCCTTGTCACTATCAACAATTGCTGATACCTCCTTATTACTATCTAATAATTCATCATGCTCCTCCTGTTCTTGAAGAGAAATTTCTCTTGCATCAGCAATATCTTTAACTGCATTTTCTTGCATATTGTCTTCTTCCTTTGCGCACGATCTCTTTCCATAATCGTTTTCAGATTTCAATCGTTTGGTTTTTGGCTCGTCAATTTCTGATTCCAAATTCATGTTCGATTGTTGAAAGTATTTACTAGCATATACAAGAGTATATACAATTCTAACTGATTTAATCTAGAGTTGTCACAAGTGACACATACAGATTTCAACAGAATAATCAAATTATTAGTTGAATTTCTGTGCACGGCTAATCGTTGCTAGTTTCCGATTGTGTCGGTTCCGTCGTCTTTAACCTGTTTCGTCGGAAACGTGCGCTTTCTGCCCTATGAATTTCTCTCTGAAACAAATGATGGAATTAATCATATTAATTTCGGAATGAAAGTCGGGGACGACTTACTTGTTCCTTAATGCATTTGATCATCGCTTGGTGGATATGTTCGCAGTAACCCACAAATCTTCGATACGGATGCTGCAAGTATATACAGAATTGTTGAGACGGCACTATGGACGGCACATGGTAAAATTTACGTTTACGAGTGATATTACCTCAGCCTCACAGTCCTGAAATTGGCGATATATCTCGTTACAAGCGGCATTGTGTGCTGCCAGCGATTTGTAATTCATATCTTTGTTTTGGTAAAGCCATTTGCAAAATTCCTCATATCTTTCATTACGCAATCGAATAACCGAGCGACAAATTCGTCGCGCTGATTGGATTATACTTTTAGATTGAAAGGAATAGTCCTATCTCAGCGAAGAATCACAAAACGGTTGCAAAACTGTTGAGTCTGCTGAACGTAGCCAATGACCTCCCCATTTGCACTATTCGTACTTTGAGTATTGAGTACTTTCGTAGTGTATCTCGTGATTGATGTAAGAGGGCCTCCACATGCACAAACGTTGCCGTAAAGTCACTAGATTTATGAAGTACCAACAGCTTGGCTGCGTTCATATGTCAACCGCGTACCAGAACTACCTGACTCGTAACATCAGACCTCGATTCGAATTCCAACGGAGCGAGCTGATTTTTTCGTGCTATCGATTACGTTTTAGGTACTCGAATCATATTATTTCCAAATATGCAATATAAATGTTGAATGAGTATTATATTTTGCATCCGTATATATATTTTCACGCACACACATCTCAAATTTACACAGCACGTCAGCACGTTTTTACCACTTAAAAATATTCTTCATACGTTATTACAACTCGCATATACTCGTATAGTCGTATGCAATCGATTTTCCCATTCGTTTTTTACGGAAAAGTTTCTGTTAATTGTCATTTAAAATCGAAGTCGTACTCATTGAGTGGAATGCGCATTTTCGCCACTCAAATTAGAACCGTTTACACGAGTTAAAAACGGACTGGCAACGATGAAACATTTTTAAGAGTTTAGTTTTTATTGCAATATTTATTTTCAGTGTTACTCAAATTACCTCTTATCCAAATTATCCCTGAAAATTGATTTTCAGTAAAATTGTAGAAGTAAATCGGATAATGATATTGCACTTCAAGATTTAAAGAATAATTTTTCATGTTGAGTAAATATTCCTTAAATATGTGACTTACCTGCTTTTTATTCAATTTACAGATGAAATTATTCAAATTACCCCACTGTACCTTATTGGTTGGATTTGAACTTGAAATCTAAAATTCCAAGCGAGTGAGGTCAAAATTTACATTTTATATTTTTATTATTTTATATTTAGTTTATTGCTATATGTTTATATTTAATTTGTTTTATTTTTTAAATTATTAAGTTTTGCAATTATGTGATTTCCAATTCCCTTATCAGCATAAGTTCATAGACTCACATTACGCACATTTGGTTTTACAAGCAATGATACGATACACATTTAAAGAAATGGAAGCAAAATGTAATTTAATTAAAGTTTAATATTATATAAATAGAATTAAAAATGAAAAATAAGAACAAGACTCATATGTACGTATTTAATGGAATTATTTAAAGTACAGCATAAGCTTATTTTTTATTTATATTAATAAAAAATAAAATAATTCATTACTTTAAAATTATTTAATAAAGTAATCGATATAATTTTGGTGAATTTGAAGCTGCAATATGGTAAACATGTCTAAAAGGAATCGTGTTTACATATTTACATTCAATGCAAAACTGCGACGTTTATGAATGATATACATTTCTGTAGGAATAACATACTGTTTACAGAATACAGAAATGAATTCATAATTATACAGATTTCAATGCTTTTTCCATGCTTTAACGTCACTCGGCTGACGTGCATGATGATCTTTGCATGAGCAATTGTTTATTTATCTGCCATGATTTAGTATGACCATGTTTACGTGTATGTGATCGTCCCGAAAGTTCTTCGAATTTTATTTTGTTATGTCAACAGTCGTTATAGTAAATCATAGTCCTACCGAGAATGTTATTTTAAAAAATTAAAAGTGTTTTTTTATAAATTCAGTTCATAGATAATTTTATATAACTGCAATTACTTATTGTTCTATTTTATTTAATTAAGAAGCAATATCTTCAGTATTAATTTTGATAAAAAAATGCAAAGTTTATTATTTTATCTATGGCAAACATACTTACTATTGTTATATTAAATATTAAAATAATTAATATTACTACTATGTTTTAAAAATGAAAGATTTTTTATTGCAAAATTTAATTTCTTAATTTGTTAAATATATGTCGATAACCAGGTGAATGTTAAAGAATGAATGGAGTCTTATGAATGATATACATTTCTGATGTTTATATTTAAATAACGATTTGGTGATAATGGTTAGTTTTTATGAAGATGATTTTTCTGGAGAAACTAATTTGAAAATTAGTCAGAGAATTTCTTTTTGAGAAGGCATTTATCTACGAGCGTCTTGTATAACGTGTTGCTACGATCAGCGTTAATATTCTGAAGCTATCATCGAAAGCATTTTTTCCGACGCGTTTTACGAGCAATCCTCGATATGTGGTACCGTTGTAAAGCGGGAACTAGAAGCTAACTTGTATCTGCTCTGCCTTGCTGTTTTACGATTATGATCGTCTTCTACGTTGCCACATGGCTCGCCAGTAGTTCCGGTCGAGGAATTACTCTCTGTAGTTCGGCACCCTACCTCTTTCTTTCTTCCGCCATCCTACTTCCTCTTGAGAGAGATATTTCAACCCTTTTCAAGACGCTGAAAATAGCGGCTATCTCCATTTACATCCTTGTACAAACTTACAATAGATACATTATTCTAGACTTTCCTTTAATATCGCGTTGGAATTGTCGATCGTACCAAGAAGACAATATTTTTGCGTGTTTGTTAGTTCTTAATATTTTTAAATGATAATTGCAGTTTTAATGTTTTACATCTATTTATTAATTTGTCTATTTATTAATTTTTCCTCATTCTGTAGAGTTCGTCTTGAAGTTCCTCAAAAATTTATTATAATATGAATACTTTGAATTTTAGTATTTTAAATACTCTGAAAATTCATAAGGAATTACAAGTATGAACATATGCACGAGATGACGCGAATATCCAAACGATTCATGTGTAGTCACGTCAGCTACGTGTATTATTATTATTGTCAAATAAACAGTGCATTAAGTATGCAATATTATTTCTTCACATTAACGACATGATAAGGAAACTAAATTCACATTTTATTGAATGTTATAAGTATACGGTTGAACTGTATTCATTTATTATATAAATTTCTACAAATTGCTATTACATAACTTGAAAATAATCGCATGCTGCAGGATTTTTTATTTTCATTGTTATTATATTCACGTTGCTAAAAGGTCAAATGTTGTTAATTCCATAAAATTTATTTCGCGAATAGTTTTTTCCATAATAATTAAATAAATAATGAACGACGGTCATTTTAATTTGAATAATTTGATTGTTATTGTATTGACAATCAGAATTGTTTTCTAATTAATATCACACATGGAACAATTATTAAAATAACATAAAAAATATCAATTCAATAATTTTTTAAAACATTCATTAAACTGATTTAATTATTTGCAATAAACATTACATAAATATAAATTTATAGTAATTTATAGCAATATAACTGTGATGTATCACAATAATATTTCTGTGATATTTCTGCTATATTGCAATGAAAAAAAATAATATTGCTGTAATATATATATTACTGCTATAGATCTTTTTTTAGTCTTATCTATTTAGTGTTCTCATTATTCTGTTCCATTAAATCCAATGAATAGAAAAAGTTCTTTTTTCATTCAATTGGATTCAATTGAATTCAACTGGATTTGACTGGATTGAAAATCTGCAGTTCTTATTCAGAATTTTGAATTGAGCAGTATACACGATGCATAGAAAAGTTAACATTATTTTTATATTGAAAGGTATGAAATGTGCTTGATATATGCAATTCTTATAAATGAATAAAAATTCATTCGGATTGTGAAAAGGCTTTATTTTAACGTTGCGAACGTGTATTTCTGAAAATATGAATTTTCTTCAAACCATTTCAATCCATCTAAGTAGCGCAATAGCGCCTGCAAGACTAAAAAGCGCTTATATGCGCTTTTTTTGCGCTTTCTTAATGCTTTGTAGGCGCTATGTGTTACTTATGCATTCTCGTTTACTTACTGGAATGTACATTTTTTACTTTTTAATCCAATTGAGTTTTTACATTTTATTTATTTTATAATCTTTACTGTAATAATGATAAATAGAAAGAGAAAAATTTTTTAATTACATGATGGACTTTTTAATGAGAAACGTACTCTCCAAAAGAGTGAATCAGTGTATTATTACCGAAAAACAACAAATATTCGCTAATGATTTTATCAGTTATAAGTGTAGCACTGAAGTCAGTAATAAAGTAATAAATAATACGTTGATTTCACTTTTAGAGAGTAGAGCATTTTTAGGTAATTATAATTTCACAAAATGCAAGAAAAAGAATAATTGTTGGTTTCGCAATACAAATATATATATGTACTTTATTTCTCTATATCTTACATATAATAGTGCTGTGGTTGTCGTTTCGTCAGATCTGCACAATCGCGCAAGTCTACTTTATTCTTCAATTTTTAATGATATTTTATCTTTTATCGGATAAATCTATAATTTTCGTAATACGTTGCGTAATTGACGTCCGAGTCTCGGCGATGGTATCCAAGGAAAACGTCGTCCTAAACGAGACGCTAATATCGGCGGTAACAGACGGTCGTCCTCGTCGACTTCGTACGAATCTCCGTAAGAAGGTAGATCCTCGCTCGATCCTCGTCCTAAACGCGGTGTAAATTGAGACGGTTGTCTCTTGTCGTTAGCTGAAATTGATTCTTGACAGTTATATTTTTTTAATGATGAGGAAAATTATATGGATTATGTTAAATCTCGAAATTTGCGAATCGATAAATCAATAAGTTTAGATGATGTCATTCAAGGCATCAGAACATTTCAGATTAAATGAAATATCTCTTCTCTAGATAAATTTCTATAGTTAAAACGGAACTTTATAGGAAGAATTTAAAGATAATAAAAAGGAAACACTGAAATTTTGCTTGAGTAAAATTAATAAAAAAATATTTATTAGATTAACAACAATTATATTCTATTAGTGACAGCTTTAACTGTTAAACGCAAGAGCATTTTTATTTTTCACAATTGTTCGTAACTCGAAAATTGTGTATCTCTATATAATTTTATTAAACTTAACGTTATAGCAAAAGTTGACAATACTGTCGATGTAAATGTAATTATGATAAGAGAAAAGAATTATTGAATGTACTGTTATATACTAGTAAAATAATGTGTGCAAGTTCGAATGATAATAATGTCTATATATAAGCGATGAACTTTGAGGATATTACTTGAAAAGATTAGAATGAATTCTCACCGGGAATCGTGATGACCGCCCAACGCACGCCGTCCAACGCATTCGCCAGAACCTCTATCTCGGGACTCACTTCCTGTTTCTCGTCCGATCTGTGTCGTTTTCCTAAACGCGGTCCGAACCACATACCGCTGGCGATGTCCTGCGTACGTTTCATACACTTGCCTTCGATACACGAGCCGTCGTTTGATCCGCCATTCAAGCCCATTTCCCTCGCTTCTACGAACGCACAATTAATTAAAAACCAATCGAGAGACTTTAATGACTTTAATGACTTTAATGACTTTGGCGTACGGAAAAATCGGTATTACCGTATTGACCGGAAGCGCGAGAGCCCAAGCAGAGCAGCATAGCCAAGATGCAGATGGTAGTTGCGCGACTAACGAGATTCCCGGTGACGATCATTTCGGATACGTCGTTTCTCGAGACTCCGTAGCGGAATAATGTCAGGCACGATGGTGATCCTCGGGGTTTTATACAGATGGTGGAACAGCGTCGTTGTAAAGACATCGATGGTGTTTTTCCATCTCATTGTCTTTCACCTCTTTTCACACCCCCGAGACCAATCACGATTACTGGCGAGAAACGATTCGTCTTTATTTCAACCCTGGCTGTCTGTCCTATATACGCAATGAGGTTCCTGGATTCGCGAATCCTGGGACAGCACACCCACGCACAGGGTGATTTCTATCCTCGTCCTCGGAAAAAAAAACGTTGATGGCCTTCATTAATTCTTTCAGTTTCAATGAATGGAGATGTTACATCGATTTCTTTGCGCAAAAATAGAAACATATTTTATACTAATTTACGAATGAATTTTATTTTATCGTACCCAAAATGACTATATTTTTTTAATCTTGTAGGATCTTGTATATATTTTATTAATAGAGAGAAATCAGATTTTATATAATTAATTTATACAAATGCTTTTTTTTTGCTATACATATATACATATATTTATACGTCAATCGATTTAATAGGATCATGGTTATTAATTAAAAAATACTTTCAATATTATATTGTACTGTTGCAACAGGTAATAGTCGTAAAGTGAAGCATCAAAACGTTTTAAATAATGATACAATTTTTGCAGAAAGGAAGATTTTGGTGAAATATCTAAAAATTTAACTAGATACAGGTTTGAAGGTAATTTTGTTGAATTATTAAAATAATTATGTAGAATGTCTAAACTAATTGCTAGAATGTCAAAACTGTTTGTATCATTGCTTATCATGCTTGAGATTCCTATGTAAATATTATTTTTATTATTTACTGCTGATGATTCAACAAAATTATTTTCAGATCTGTAACTAGCTAAACTTTAGCAAAATCGTTCCCTCATATTTCTTGAATTGTATTAAAATAAATATTTTACACTCACCCAAATAATCTATATTTAGAAACATTTTGTCTCACAATATTATCTTTTCTACTAAAATGATGAAATTTTATTTAAAGACATAATTAGAAAAAACTATTATAAATTATAATTCAAGTTTCATATCTATTTCGGAGATTTACGAAATCAACTTGGCGTAATTATAAATAACATACATATATGTATATATTTTTACAAATCCTGTTTTTCTCATGCGTATTTTTCATACCCCACGTGGTGTAACAAATGACTGCGGCTGCCTGGCGTACGATTGAACGAACGACGATTAGTCTTTAATTTAACTTGTCGATTGCCGGCTTAATTCAGCAATCAATGAATTCGCATTCTTTGCACTTTCTCTATAAAAGCGTCGGATCGGTTGAGCGAACCCGGCATTATCCTAAAATCGCGTCGTGTCTTCAGAAATGTGCTGATATAAAATTCCGTATACGCTTATTACGTATATCATGTTATTAACATTAATATATCATTCTTGTACACAGTTTGTACTTGTTATTATAAGAAAACGCGCACAAATAAAAAAGTGAAACTTTGCAAAGTTTAGTTTAATTACGCGTTAATTGAATTAATGCTTTTTGTAATCGGAATATATAAATGTTGACAATTTACAGTCAATTTATATACTTTGTATATTATTGTTTTGTTCATGTTTTATCATTGTTACATTTTTCATTTTTATTAGTGTATTAATATTCATACCAATTATTTACTGCCGATGTCAATTACTTGCCTTTATTATAGTTAAATAGCGTATAGTTTTTATACCGTGTGTGTTGAAATGATATTAATTGAATAATTGAAGAAAATTGAATGACTTTATCTAATTTATGTATGCAAATTACTAATAATATTTTTTTGATGTATTTGAGAGATCGTCAAGATAAGAAAAATATTTATAATTATAATCGCAATATATGCGTATAAAGTTTTATCTAAATTTTGTAAAAGTATTCGTTTTTTTGTTTCTCTCTTTAATTTTATATTATTATATCTGGTAGTGAGATTGTTGAAATATAACGCAATTTCTCAAGAATTAACACGTTGCCTTTGCGAGTCATTAAATCAGATGCAAATGAATTTCGCGATTGCGCGCGTCTCTTTTTGGAACACACATACACATATATCACACGTATGTTCAATGAGTACATCTTATTCGAGGCGCGTAATTAGGGAGAGCAACTCTACACATGGATGTGTCGTGGTTTTTCAGTGAGATCTAAGTGGTCGAGTCACACTCGTCCTATGCTGACTATACGTGCACCATCATACTTTTAATACTTGTCAAAGCAAACAAACGCCCGCTTCATACTTTTTTACCGCGATTTGGTAGACATACGATACATAAGAGTACTTGCATCTGTCGAGCCGAATGTACGCTACGAAAATCTTCCCACGTAACGATATTTTTTGTTAAATATCTTTCTCTTTTCTCATATTGGAAAGATCATTCCCGATTTTCGCAGTGACCAACTCAATTATACCAACAATGATCGGTCTGATCTAATGAATAATTCTATACGTGATTTAAGAGTAATACGAATGAAAATTTTATACACTCCTGTGTTTAAACAAAAAAGTGTTTTGTTAAAATATTAAAATAAACGTTTGCACAATTATCATTATTGGGAACAAATCAACAAATAGATTGATATAGACGATCATGGGAGCGATAAGTCGACTTGATCGAAATACGAAAAAGTCATCAGATAAATCTTGTGATGAACTATCAGGAGTGTCTCGCATCTGGTGATGTGATTACTGTGTATCCGTGAAGTTTCGGCGCTCAGAGGTCTTTGTTTCGATCTTATCAGTCTGCTCAAACCATTACTTTGAATTAGCGATTAATCATTTGCGAAAACGCTTCTCTCTAATTTCCTAGATTGACGAAGATTGGTGCTCTTTGAATTTTTCTGATAAAACTTCAGATTGTCATCGATTTATCTTTTAATTAATTTTCATTACACTTATCGTATTTATTTAAATATATATACACTTTATATAAATACTTCTTAATATAGCGTTATGTGTATCGATTGTAATATTTTTAATGATGTCATTTATTATGATTCGAGATATCTATTAAGTAATTTTTTTTGATAATTTTTTGATCATTGATATATACTTTTCTTTCCGCGACAAGTAAAAATACGATTCTTTTGTGCTTTTTTGCAGATGGAAAAAATCGAGAGTAGGCACGTGCTATACCGGAATAGGTGCGAAAGAAGGCGGGGTAGGTGAATCGGCAACGCTTTGTAAACTCTTGCCCTGACGAAGCCCAGAACACCTTCTGCGGTCGACGATGCACGGAGAGCAAAAGATAAAGAGAGAGAAAGAGGGATATAAACACTTCCATGGTACCGTAAGAACTTAGCTATTTTCGGTAGCCAGGAAAGGAGAAATCATTTCCTCACATGTGAAAACGAATTTCCGCGATATATATTTCTATATATATATATAAGCTGATTTCCAAACACTCATTGCATTATAATCAAAATCATAGTTTGCGCAAATATTTTATTAATTGATCTGTCACTTAAAACAACTACAAAGTGTCTTTCAACAATTTGGTACACAAAATCTATAATCTTTGCGGTAAATTTAAAGACAATTTTTGTTTATTTTTTTTTATTTCAATAGAATATCAATATTTTTATAAAAAGCTAAAGCTAGCGCCTTTTTGAGTAAAATTTTTAGTCATTGAGCAATAATTAAGCAGCAAAATTGTATTGTTTGCTCCAATTTGAGCGGGTTTTATTTTACTGACAATTCAATTTGAAATACAATTATATGAAAGGAGCGATTTTGTTCAAAGTACATAAAAATTTAGCTAAATACAGACCTGAAAATAATTTTGTGTTAGATCATTAAAATAATTGGATACATATCCTTAAGCATGATGAGCACTATGTTGTAAAAAGTTTTGATATTCTAACAATGAGCTTGAGCATTTTACATAATTATTTTTATGTTTTCTTAAATATCTCTATAAATTGTCTCCAACAAAATTATTTTTAAATTTATACTTAACTAAATAAATTTTTTAATATTTTGGCAAAAAAAAAACCATTCTTTCTATTTACCTAAATAGTGACGACTTTTCGTACGCTACTGTGAAGTCGGGCGTAATAATTTAACAGAAGTTTCGCAAATAATTCTTACTGTGAAATCGAGCGTACAAAGAATTGTTTTGAGATAGAATGCTTGACAAGGAACGCCGACGTCGGAAAGCTAAGGGTTAATACTCTGGCACGTCGAACATGCAAGAAAGAGAAAGAGAGAGACATATTCGGAATATTTACTGCCGTATTTTCTTACACACAACAGACTGTTCTGTCTTCATATCTGAATATTAATTTTGATTTTATCAAATCAGAATTTAATTGATTAAAGTCTTACATATAATATTAAGTAATAAGTCTAATTAATCCTCCTTGCTTAACGCGCCATTTCCGAAATGTAATTTATAATTTATTGGAAAAATTCTTAAAAATGTTGACACTTTACATCAGTTTTGTATCAATAAAGATAATATAAACTCTGATAAACGTTGTAATATATTAGTTTGATCAATACAACTGTGATAATTCAGGTGCAGTATAAGGTAAATGTCTCAATAACTGAATGTATCCAGTGATTAAAGAAATCAACAATATATTTGTAATTATTTAAGATACTTGTCAATAACAGCAAGAGAATGACAAATTAAAAAGAAGAATATTAACGAAAAAGTGAAATATTTCGTATCAAAATAAATAATAAGAACATATGAGATTGCAAATTATTGCGAAAAAAATATTTATTTCAAGTTTTATAGTCATATTTTCATCTTCCCCCCTACTCATTTTGAACAAGACATGTGTCTATATCTTTATTTTTGTAGAATACTATATTTACTTTAAATGTAGTGTGTATTTTATAATTGCAACAAACTGAAAATTATATTTAAAAAACTTGTTTTATTACAGCTTCAGTTACTAATATAATTGATATGGTGTAATGTATTAATGAAATTTCACTTAAATGTTTTTTTTTAGATTTATATGAAAGTATTTTTCAGTTACTGACGAAATAAAGTTTTACGTAGATACTAATTCTTTTTGTAATGCCATTAATTAACAATCAATAACGAAACTAATTACACTTTCTTATTAGTTCAATCATTGAGACATTTATCTTATATTGCGGAATCGTTCAACTTGTCACTAGAGCACCGTGGTTTAATAGTTGGATGTAGAAAGAATTGTAGGATCGAATAACAAAATACGAAGGTTCGTCAGCGTTAGAAGAGCCAGCTGAAATGTTTACAGAGCGAAGCAACAGCAAGGCTCAATTATTAACATTCTCGAAGTCTCGTGGACGTGCACGCTCGCATATGATATAATGCCACTCATTTTAATAAACAAACGGCTCGTCAATCGCCTTGGTAATATCGATCCCGAAGTTTGTGAACACTCGCGTACAATACACAAAATCGACAATGTTATCTTCGACTGGGTCGTCGAATCGTTGTTTAGGTACGATAGACATTGATGGACACCGATGCTATTAAAGACAATCGTAAATATTTAGTCTCAGAAGAATTAAAGTTCTTGATATCAAAAATTATTTACGCTAATACTATAATACGCTAATACTATAGTATGCTAAATAATTTAACATTTAGTTAACTGAACGGGTAAAGTGGTATGTAATTCCAAAATTTTTAGGATAGTAAAGTCGATGATAATTAAATTAAATAATTAAATATTTTAGTTAATTAAATCTGGAAATATATTATTGTACGCGAATTTACTTTATAAATGAAGAATATGGAATTGTTAGCAAAAATACGTGCTTTTGAGCGATAGTATATAATTGTTCTATAGAACAGTTTTTTTTTTGAAAATTGAATAAATTATAAAAACAATTTTTATATGATATGGTGAGGGTAATCGTATACAACAATAATAAATTTAAAGATTGGCAAGTGAGCGAAATTAATTAAGCTGTGGGCAGTACATATGTATATAAAGATGCTATCTCTAACCGTCGTGCTGTAGAGATAAATAGATACTAATAGTTTCTCCTCTGGATGTATTAGCTACATGTAAAGTATCAGACACGTTATATGGGACCCAGTACTGGCGCCAGGGTAACTACGAAATTCGAAACCAAGCGCTCTGCACAATGAGTTCTCCGTCTATAATAGGCCAGTTGAGTAGAAGGAAAAGGTAGAGAAGGAGAACTTCTCACGGCTTCTTCTTTTGAGAAGTGCAGGATATGTTATTATACGTATACCATATGTATTATATATATATATATATATATACACACACACACACACACACACACACACACAGAGTAGAGTAGTAACTCTGTCCATCTATGCATAATATCTTCGCTATTTTTAGAGATATATAATATTATAAATAGAGAGTCGAAAGTTTCGAACAGTCTTCATTTTCATGAATATTTTTAATTTTCGGAACTTTCTTCTTTGATGGCCTGTCTAGTCAAAACTTACATAGCTGTAAGAAGAAAGTTTTTAAAATTAAATTAAGAATAAAAGTACAAAATATTTCATAAGCTAGATTTTTCGATATTTCTATTAGATTAAATATATTTATTTGTTTTAATATGTAATTTACGCGAAAAAATTATGAAATTTTCCCTTTTTCTATAAAAATTTAATGAGAAAATGAGTCGTTCGTAAGTTTTTATACAAGTAAGAAGTTTTATGACATAATGTCAGATACATTTCATATTTCCGATTTTATTTAATACTCATTTATATTTGTATATGTATTATTATTTTCACACATTATAATAGATTCTTTATATTTGAGAAAATAATTTATTAGAAAGACAAAAAATAAAATATTACATTTTATTATGGTACATTTATTGCTGGTGACATTTTATACATTTCGATAACGGTACTTTATACAAAACTTTACAAAGATTCTTAATTCTAATTAACGACATGTTATTCAATCAAACATCGTAATCTTAATTATAACTTAATCGTTATTATTAACTTACGAAAAAAGATTCATCGACAAATATTATAATATTCTTTGGCTCCAAGTATGAATACCAATTATCATAAAAGGAACAAAACTGTATGTACAGTACACAACAATCATAAACGCATACTATGTACAAAATAATTTCATCCTTTTTACACCGAATAATTATATCATTTTTCCAGGCGCGACTTGTCAACATTTTTCTCGAAATTCAGGACATTTTTTTTATAAAACAGTTTCTCAACGAAATTATATATTAAATTTTGAATTTTTTTATAATTCTACGAAACAATTGAAAATGATTGAAAGACGCATCGTTAAATCGTGGACCACACTTTCTTTTCGACGCGACGGTAAATAATAATGTCACGCGCAAAAAGGAACGATCGTTTCGAGCAATATTTTGTGAAATATCGCGGATATGTTTTGACAGTGATGTCTCCGGTGTATTTTATTGCATCTGGTTGGTCGGTGATTCTTGCTTCAATTCGAGGGCCCACATGTGCTGCGGCCAACCCGTCCGTCCTTTGCTCTTCGTCGGTTCTTCATGGCTGAGATTCGAGGCAGATTGCAAACACGATTCATTCTGTGAAGAAATAAAAGTACTCGATGACATATGTCCCCATCAAAAATTAATCTTGTCCGTATAACTAATGTAACTCTAAAATCTGAAATGCTTTTTTTCATTTCGTCTTTAATTTAATAGACGTAAAACCTTCAGATATGGAGAATTGTCTGACAAATTTATTTAAGAGACGAAGAGTATGGGCCACAAGTAAGAATTATTAGTGATCTTTATTGAAGAGAGAAAATTCTACGTGGGCGGTAATCCCACGATCGCAGAAAATGAAGAAAGCCACAAAATACGGGTTTAAGGAAAGCAAATTGTTTCCGAACTTTAGAATTAGAAGAGAATTAGAGGGAAAATTGACTCAAATTTTCTTTGTTTTCCTGTAATAATACTTTCTAGTTCTCTAAAGACAATGACCTTTCGACGGAAATTCTAAGACCCATTATTAGAATAAAACTGAATTCGAATAATGTTTTAATGTTTTATACAAAGAATTTTTGAAGTAATCACTGTAATCAGTTGTATTTGTAAGTAAGGTCATTAATTGCAACAGCTTTTTACGATTTGTTTGGATTGAATCGTTTCTTAATGTGTTTGTTATGTTAATTAACTTATTAAGCAAATTTCAACAAAATTGTTTTTTCGTGATCTTTAGTTTTATCAGGGTTTATATGAAATATATAGTAAGATTATATGATATTGATAATTTTTAACAAATCGTGATGGTTTTGAAGATCGAGTTCTCAGGCCAATGTACGAATGTAATTATAGAGGTGAATGTTTATGTTGGAGCGCGATACTTATAAAACCGTTTTGAGTGATTTAAGAAAATCTGTCTACAAGACACGAAATAATTTATCCTGAAGACCTTTCAAACCCGCGATCAAAAGCCGTAAGCAACCTCGAGTAGCTCTTGAAATTCTTTAGAACTTTTCGGAAGAATAAAAAATCTCAAGAATGTATGGAAATGAATGAAGAACGAGAAGCAGAAAAAGCGAAGATAGATAAACAGAAATATGTTAGCATTGTCTTGTTAGTATATGTTTCTAATAAGAACTGTTAATGTTAAAAGTTGCTATTAAGCGTAAAACTTTATTTTTTATTTTGCTATTTTCATATAAAATTATTAATTAATTTACGTGGCTATTATTTAAAAAATAATTGTCGTCAATTTATGAACTTCATTTTTCATTTTTTTAAATGTAAACACATTCCGCGAAACCTTTCTTTTTTTTAATTTATTCTGTTTTTTTAGATAGCAGAATAATCTCTCTCTCTCTCTCTCTCTCTCTCTCTCTCTCTCTCTCTCTCTGTAATCCTCATTTTTTGTTTTATCGTAAATAAATTATACAGACTATTCTATATATACCGTAACATTATATCAATAAATATCATGAGATTACAGCTGCAATTGTATAATGTAATTGTATAATTAATAATAGTTTTTAATAGTAGTAGTATATTTATCAATTCTGTTAGAATTACAATTATTTTACATTACCACAATATTAGTCAGACAAAGAAAAGAACTAAAAAAACATATATATAAAATTTTAAACTATCCTATAATTTAATTTACTCTATCACTTTTTAAATTGTACACGGACACATATGCCCTATTTCATAACACATTATATATTAGTTTAATCTGTTTGAACTTCTGTTTCCTTTACAATCTCATGTTTTATTTTCATACTTTCATTCATGGAAAGAACAATTTTTGGCGAAATATCTAAAAATTTAGCTAATAATATAGATACAGATTTGAAAATAATTTTGTTGGATCGTTAAATTAATTACGTGAGAAACTCAAGCATGATAAGTAATATTGCAAGAAGTTTTGACATTCTAGCAACCAGCTTGAGCATTCTACATAATTATTTTAAAAGTCCAACAAAATTATTTTTAAATTTGCATTTAGCTAAATCAATACACGGAGAGAATTTTCTTTTAAAATTTACCTTGAAAATATGGTAGATGTGATACAATATTAAAAATAATATTAAAAAAATGTTTACCATGCACTTCAGTAAAATTGATCAAACTTATTTTATACTTTATTGTAGTTTTATTAATGAATGAGAGAGATTTATATTAAAATTCTTCGAAATACGATGTTGTCTCACGACTGTCATATTTTCAGGATAAATTCTAAGAAAAAATTCTTTCCGCGTAGATACTCGAGTAAAACCGTTCTTTCTATATACGCATTCTCGCAACGCATCTCTTATCCCTCCTCTCTTACCTCATGCTTTCCTTAAATAATTACTAAATTACTAAATTAGTTATTTACTTGATTAGGTTGAGTCGCTTTATTCCTTCTACCACTCGAAAGGATTTCCGCGCGAAAGGTCTGAGGTTCTTCTCCTTCGTCACTTTCCAATACCGCCATCAAATATCCAATGTAGGATGCGGCTAATCTTAAAGTTTTGATCTTTGATAATTTTGTATCCGAGGGCACGTTAGGAATGCATTCCCTGAGGTCAGAAAAAGCATTATTGATGGATTGAGTTCTTCGTCTCTCCTTCTTGTTCGCAGTGTTTCGTCTCTTCGGTCTGGGTGCAACACCACTCTCGCGAATACCCTGATGAAGATGCTGAAGAGTACCGCCGACAACCTGCTGGCTTATCTGAGCGCTCACAAACTCATGCTCACGTCGATGACTAGGTTGATGCTGATGATGATGATGGTGATGGTGTGAATGATGGTGGAGTGACGTTTCCTGTTGCCCTTGGAGGTATGGTAAGTTAGTGTAATGCTGACCGGCCGAAGGATGCACGTATTGCTGCAGAGGTGAGTAACTTGATTCCTGAACGCCAATCTCTTCAATAAGGGGTGGTGTTGATGCGGTAGGACTGCCGGCTCCTGAACTACCGCCCGAAATACCGGAATCCGCGCCTCCCCAGTATTGACTGTCAGTATCGGGAACCGAGCCAAGAGGCCCTGTGTAAAAATTCGATGCATATCGCATTTTTATGTGATCTATAGATGCGCGTTGGTGAAATTGCATTTTAAATAATTCTTGAAAATTGTTCGCGTAATAACAATATCCTATGTCCTATACATAGAGAAAACGATTTTGCTATAGAAACATTTAATTAGATACAGATTTGAAAATAAGTTTGTTCATCATCAATATAATAAAATACAGTTAAATGCTTAAATTGATTATTATAATGTCAAATCTTTTTGCAGTATTGCATCATATTTCATGAAATTTCCACATTATTATTTTGATGGTTCAACAAAATTATTTCCAGATCTAGCTAAATTTTTAGATACTTTAGCAAAATCGTTCTTTTTGTGTACGATTTTTTATAAAAACTTTTTTTGTGAAATAATTTTTCGGAACTCGAAGTATAATAATTCTCAGAAGCCTTTGAGTTCTAGGAATATAATAAAATATAAGGATATTAAAAAAATATGTGGTCTCTCTCTAGTCTACACAATATATTCTGTGTTAAAGAATTTAGTAATACTTTTAAAAATAATTTAATATATTCTATATTTTTTAAAATAATTAAAATACGTGAAATTTAAATTTAATTCTTTGAAATATTTTGCAATTGTCGGATTTTCGTATTATTTTATGAAAAAATGATACTATTACAGTAGCATCGTAATTTAAAATATAATAAATCTTTGCTCTTGTTTATCAGAATAATTATATATTTATGTTTGTTTTTTGTAATGCTTTTTGTTAATACGTTATAAGTAAGTCGAAAGTGATCAAAACAAATTTTTATTAACTGTTTGCATAATAGTTTTTTAAAATGAAATATTTATGCAAAACGTTGCGTTAATGACAGATATTGAATTGTTAAACAAATCATATGCGTAAGATATTTTTAAGACAAAAATACATTTGCATAAAAAAACTCGTATACAATGTTTATTCATAAACTATTGCATTTTGAAATTAAATGCTTAATCTTTTATTAAGTGCTATTACATTTGCATGTGTTATGCTGTTTGATAGTGTTACTGCTTCTTTCGTACGCCATCAGTTGGCTATAATGATAGGTGTTGCTTGAACATGAATTAATAGCGACGAATTAATGATAAGAAATGCAAAAATAACGTCAACCTCCGCGTGCAGACAGGAAAATCGAGTTTTATCTTCATGGAATTTTTCCATTCTTTAACTTACGTAAATAGATTATCTCATTTAGGCACGTATATTATTATGCATAACAAATAATAAAATACGATGCAATGTATAGAATGATAAACATTGGTATACACTAAGAAAATATGACGACACATATTACAGCGAATCTAAAATCTAAATTTCTAAATTTAGCTCGCACGCAAAGTTAACGAAAATTTTGTAGTTTGAGAAGTTCCTTACTCCAATGTAAGACGCGTTTCCTTACATTTCTGTCTTACTAAATTTTTTTGTTTTACATTTAATTTTTCTCTATGTTTATAAAACAAAATGGAAAAATTAGATGTATCTATTTAAATTTTCCTATTTTAGGAATCATGCCTATAAGATAAGCGTGAAATTACTATTTATTAATTTTGAAAAAAAATCATAGAAGAATGCGCTTTTCTATCCAAATTGATCTTTTGGTGTAACTAATTTTATTTAAAAAAATAAGAAGGAATATATTCACTCACCGTAGGGAAGTTGAGTGACATAATTATATGGTTGATGCCATTGCGGATAATACTCTGTTTGTGCCTCGTATCCGCTAAGCATGTTGTCCGATATTATCACCGTCAGGTTCTTTTAATTTGTCACAACTTGTACTAACTTCACAAAACGTTCACCTCGAATTCTAAACTTAAACTCGTTGTCTCTCTCGATCAATTATTATATATTTTACTTTAAAGCTTAATTATTTTATTATGGTGGGATTACTATATCTTGTTATATTTTTCAATCTTTGTGACTCGTCAACGAAAAGCTGTCGTCTAATTGTTACGTTTTATCATTTCTGTTCATTATATCTTCTTATATCTTTCAAATATGAAGATCTCTCCAACTCGAACTTCATTTGAACAGAATGAAATGTACCGGTGCGATTCGATTATTTTGTATTATTTTACACAGATTATTTTATCTTTTGACGATGGTCTCTTGCACTTGGATCTCGTTCCACGAAAATGATCGTTGATGTATATGTCCTATTATTTCCTTATCTTTTGTTATCAATTTTGTCCTCTTTGCGGTACACCTCTTCTTCAATTTGCGTCCGAATATTGTGTTGTGCGAGGCAACACTTTCTGCGCAAACCCGACGTAAGCTGAAGTCGCTATATATTTGCGCTCGGTCTCGTTGTCGAAAAGCGCGATGCAGTTCCGGATGTGCAGTCAAAGGGATACTGAGAAAACGGAATTCGGTGCGGTACCGATCTGCTGCCCCCTTGCATAGTCTTCCCGGCCCCAGTTGTTTCGCTGTCGGTGGTAGTAGCCGCGAGTCCGGGTGGGTGTACCCGCAGAGACCTGTCGTGATCCGACCCCGTCAAAACGGGCGGAGCTCGGTTTGGTCTACGCCCCTGAGAGGAACCCAGGATTCAATTAGTAAATTGAAGGAGCTCGCCGTCGACGAACGGCGAAGTGGGGTATGATTTAGGGTATGACGTTCCTCGGTAAAGGCATCCTCCCTCTGCCACCGCCGCCGCCGCCGCCGCGACGTATCGCCATCGTCGTCGTGCTCGTCTCTTTTTGCCAATCAACTACAACGAACGCGAATGCTCCGACTGCCGGTTCTTCATGGTGTAATAATATATTAGCCGCGAGAGATATCGGTGCGATATAGTGTGAAGCTGCGACGCAAATTAGACGACACTCGCGTAGTGCAAAGAAAAGAGAGGAAAATTCCCTCCAAAGAAAACGAAAAATATTGTCAGATATCCTTCTACCTTGTGGTGTGGACATCTTTTGAATTTAATATTTTCCGTAATTAAATGTTCTCTGGGAGAACCTTGATGATTAAGAGAGAGAGAGAAAGAGAGAGAGAATTTTTTTCCTATATCAAAAAAAGAAGCATTTTTTATTGTAGTGACAACTATACAATTTTACAAGTTTTATTGTACATACAATATGCAAAATTAATGTACATAGTTGAATAAACTATTTTGTAGTTATTGCAATTAAAGCTAAATGATTACGAGAATTAATTATTATCAGTAGTTATTCGGTTCTTTATAGTGCAATAATTATATAAAATAGTTTATTCTATCTATATTAATTCGACATATATATAAAACTTATATTGGGTAAAGTTGTGAAAATCGTTATCGGGGCTTCTAAAAGATTACACTACCTGGCTTAAAAATTCAATTATTGTACTTACATACTTTCTTATAGGTTACTTAAGAACTATATGGTACTACAACGCTGCTGCGTTACACTCGTGACATGAAGCGCAATAGGAGTGTTGTTATTTATACAAATAAAAAAATCGTGATAGTGTTGCTTTTTAACGTATTTCATAGTAGAAAATTACAGAAAATATTAGTCAAATAGTTTAAGTCTTGATTATTTGTTGTGATTAGAATATTATTAAAATTAAATTAATAGGGTTAAAGTTTGCTTTACGCGCGCGTGTTTTTGTTTATAGGTTAAATAAATAAAAATTTACAAAATGCTCTAGTTTCCTAAATCGCACGTTATCTAATATTTTTACATTTTCTACATTTTTATTTCATTTATTATTATTTAAAAATGTATGTTATAAACCAACGAACGTGTTTATTTTGTCTTACATAGAAACTCCTTGGATTACTTCCTGAAACTATACGTGTGTAATTAATAAACATTTTTTTCTAGTTTTTTATTTATATCTAAACTCCTTCAATTAATTTATATCCATTAATTTTGTATTTGTTTAGAACATTAGAATATAAACATGCAATTTTTGATTTTTTTTCTGAAAGGAAAGACTTTCACGATATTCTATTTTCATCTGCAGTGTTCTAAAAATTTCGATTAATATTGTTATGATGTTTTCATATCTATTTGTTCCCAATATGTAAATTTTGTGACAGGCGTTAAATGTTGTTTAATAATTACATCGGATCTTCGTGTAATAAGTAAAAAAAATGAAATGATGTATCAACCTACTTTTACGATGACACGCTTCCTTCTCCAGATGACGGAGCGACACGAACAAACATATAATAGCTGCCAGTGTATATATCGACCCTTTGAGAAAAAAAATGCTTCCCTTCGTTTTCTCGTGTTAAAAACGAAACACCGGCAACATCCGAGGTCAAAGGGACTTTGTCGGGAAAACGGTAGCGCGATGAAGTCTCGCGGGACTTTCCTTCATCCCTTACAACCTGTTTGCATAAATAAGTCGACACTTGTTTCCTTTTCATTCCACTTTTTAACAAGACAAAATTGTATGGACGATAGTTTACGACAATTAATTTTTTTATATTTTTAAAATACACTATTTAATTAAAAGAACACGCATAAAAATGAATCGTTTGCTCTATCACATCACAATTTTAAGAAATTTACAGTTGAAAAAAGGGCTATTTTAGTATTATAATCATGATATACTATACTAACGTATTGAAAATGTTTTATTATAATCAAGATTAATTTTTTGACTGACGATAGCTGGGTAGCATTTGTGTAGACTCGATGAATATTTGTTAGCTTTCAAAGGTACTCATTCATATCCTTTAATCTTACTATAAGAAATTAAATTCGAAAACTGTTGTTTTTTATTGCTGTTTTACAAACTATACGCAAAGTTTTTTTTTTTATTATTCGTAAGATTTTGGAGTACGGTCAAGAGTGATCCAGCTTTCGGAAGAGTGATTCAGATTTCGAAAGAGTCTTTTGAAGGCGGTAACATTAAAAATGACTCGATAGGGGTCGAAACATTTGTTTTGTTAAATTAAAAAAAAAAAAATTTATCATTATTCACTATTATACATTGAACATTTAAGAATATTCAATATATAATAGTGAATAACGATAAATTTAATTATAAGTTGAATGATAAATTGAACAGTTAAGATCGTGTTTTTTGCTCGTAACTTTTATCCTTTTATGTTTTAATTTTTAATTATTTGAGCCTCTTAATACTTTGGTTGGACATAAATAATGAACAATTATCGCAACTTTTCTTATTCTTAAAAAATTACAAGCGATAGTGGCCCGTATTCTCGGAATGTGCTTTTATCAGTAAATGCGCACTTTTATTTCTGAAATTCTATAATGTATATAATGTAAACTCTATGCTGAATACACATTAACATCGTTATAAGTGCGTTCTGAATACGAACTAATATATGTTTCGCGTACCTATTTCATATTTGTATGGTACGTATAAGATTGAACAAATTTGTAACGAACGATTAGGAAAAGTGAATGCATTATCCGTGATAAGGACGAGCGTGTCTGGTTTTATTTCCGAGAGAAACCAGATGCTAATGTGTAATAGCCACATAATTATTTCTAGTTATCTAGTCGTAAATTAGATTTGTCAAATTTATTAAGTAGGGAATTATAATGAAAAAGTAAATATTAATTTTGATCTTATAACAAATTTTTATAAAATATTACATTCAATCTACGAATTTTCTTTCTCAAAATTGATTGTCGTATCAATGATTTTATAAAAATAAAAAAAAAGGAAATAAATACAAATAAATTTTGATATATTATCGTAATATTTAATATTACATAAAAATCTAATTCTAATTTTACATTTTATTTATTTAATTTTGTTCGTATTCTAAATTGTTTGATACTAAACAATTATATACTACTACTGTATTTAATATCAATCATGAAATAAGAAACAACATTTAAACGGTATAAATGTCAATCTTTGTCTCATGTGCTGTAAATCACGCATTAGCCGTCAGTGTCAGCTAACAATAAAAAAGGATTGTTACTGTTTTCCGAAAAATTCCGTCGCTCTTTCTCCGACATTTCTCTGTAATCGATAATTCGTACTCTTTCATTTTTTTCGGTCTCTCGTAGTAGATATCAGTAAAAGTGATTGGTCGAGTGGTCGACTGCCAGTCCGTCGGCAACTGCAGCAGAAGCTTCTTGACAGAGCCAGTGGTAGTGGTTTACTGTCAAAGGGAAATGCCGCGATTAAAGAAGCACTTATAGGACGACTAATTTTTTTCTTTGATGCCAGGCGACCGTGATTGCCTTTCTCGTGAACCATTTTTACATAAGATAGATATCTTCAAGGAGCAATGATTATCTGCCATCGTTGTGTCCGGATTAATTGTTTAGTATCGAAGTTAAAAGACATTTTTATATATTTTCATTACGATAGTAAATATATTTACTCTGATTCTGTGTTTCGAATAAATTCAAAATACAATTATTTATTGTATAATAAAAAAAATATATAATTTTTTATATATATTTTAACATATGAAAAGATCATAGCTGATTAACGGAAGAATGTCTTTGACTGGAAAAAATTCAGAGTTTATTAAATGAAAAGAACACACGATGAAGAACTATAATAGGGGCATAGTATTAATTATATAATATGCAAGTATGTGTATATACCAGTTATCGCATAATTTAGTTATAGAATACCTATTTTTTAATTTATATATGACATCATTCTATATAAATTTTATTTACGTTTTAAATTACAAAATTTCAAGAAGAAAAAATTTCTTGTAACTTTCTTAGCAGAAATATTTTTTGTGTGAAATCAATATATTTCCTATTATGATATTTTATGAAATAAAATTTTTATATATAATTCTAAGGCAGCATTTAAAAGTTCCGTCGATCTTGCGAAATTTAATTATTATTAAAATAATTAGTAAAATCGAACGTAAGGATAATACCGATGTATCCCAAATTTTCTCCTCCTCTTGTGAGTTTTGTTTAGCCAACAGGCAACTGTTTACCAAGGATTGGGCGGGCGTAGACCAACCAGAGATTCTCTTGGTGCTATTATTCGACGTGAGATGTGCGCAGGATTCGGTAGTTGGAAGGAAGGAAGAAGCGAGTAGCGGATAACATGCGATAATAAGGGTCTTCCTTATGTCTGGCAACTTCTCGCGATATCTATATTAAGTAATAATTGTGATAGTATACTAGCATAGATAAGTACATGGGGATCTGGCGCGTAGGGTGGATCGCTTCATCCTGCTCACTCCTTCCTCCCCCTCCGGTTCTTCCTTGACTTCCGGCGTCGTTCGTTTCTACTCCCTGTGATGTTTTAACATTTGCTGTCGTTTCGTGACAAATTGACATTTAAGCTGGATTGTTCCACTTTTCGATAAACTTCAACTCTCTCGTTAACTCTTTTATGCTCTTACTCCTTTGTTTATTCATATTAGATAAATTATCATATAATTCATCCGAAAGGATGGCACAGAAGCACCATCCTTCTGGGAACCGAGATTAAAATTAATTTTATATTTATGCGGGCTTGTCAGGTGCATTCCTGCCAATGTGGCACTTTGAAGTAGTGCTTTGGAGCATAAAAATAAAATCTTGACGCTTTGACGGAAAAGTGGTATCTTTCGATGGCAGCTAATATTTTTTTTATTTTTCATTTATCTGAAAGGGATGCCAAGTGTTTTAAAGGGGTACCAATAAATACTGGATGCAAAAGTGTAAACCTGCCACTGACATAGTATATAAATTCATGCCGAATTATTTAATCACTAAAGATTCAGCTTATAGTTACGGGATTTATTTCCTATATTAATTATGTGTTCACATGTACGATCCAATAAGATTTTTATTGTTTAATTAATATACTTATTATAATAATTTTTGACGTTCTTTATTTGTAAAATCAGATTCTGTTCGCCAATTTGCATTTCTCAGTGTAAATAATTACACACTCACACACACGTACGCGCACACGCACGCACAAATATGATCTACTATAATTATATAATTGATTTTGAGGATCTTTGTGTACGGTGCCTCAGGCGTAAAAATCAAGGGTGAGATCTACCCTTGGGTATCTGTTACTCGACTCCACGGGGGTATAAAGGCGGTTGACGACAGAGTGCAGGAATACAGCGGTTGACGCCGGTCGCTTTTGCGATGGTGCGACGCAATCCAGAACACCTTCTAATCGCCTCTAATCGCTTCTACCCCGCGCTGTGGGAAACCACAGGACACCCGGTATGACTATTACTCGTGAATGCACTCGAGCTCTTTTCGGTTCAACCGATAAACACTCGAAGTTTTGGTTGATGCGACCGGATCGAATGCTACTCGGATTTCTTTTAATTTTTGGAAAAATGACTCACAATTTAATTTAAAATTTAATATAATTAATATAATAGTTTCTAATGTTTTTGCAAAAGTATATTTATTACTAATATTTTCGCAATTAAATGTTTTAATTTATTAATAAGGTTTATTTAATAAAATTTTTAATTTTAATATGTATACAAGTTTTTGATATGTAAAGTTAAAAATATTTATGACTCTGACTTTTACTATTTTTTTAATTAAAATACATATTATATAAACGCATTATATTAAGAGTTAAACTTAATTCCTGCCGTTTTTTGTCTTCAAAATTGATTTGTTTCGAAGGGAAATACCTTAATCAAAGTATTATTAATAAGGTATTATTAATTAGTAATAAAATAGAAAATGGAGGAAATTACTTTGATTAAGGTATTATTTCCCTTCGAAACAAATCAATTTTGGAGACGAAAAACGGCAGGAATTAAGTTTAACGCCTAATACGTATACATAAAAATTCTAGTACTAAGAAAATTTTAATATTTTTAAAATAATTTTTAATTTAAAGTTATACCTGTATATTATTATAATATAATATAAAATCATGATATTAAAAAAATATTTAATAGATTTTGAAGTATTTTTTGCAAATTAAAAAATTTAGGAGCTGATCAATACTGTTAAACTTTATTTGCATTAATATCTTAATTGATTTACTGTTGATCAATTTCTTTATTTTTTCATTCTTTTTTTATTTTTGTAAAATGCATATGTATACAATATGGCGAAATATATCGGAAGAGTTCTAAATGTTTAGAATGCGTTGTTTAGAAGAAGAATACACAAAGGACGCGTGCCAGTCTCGTGGCGCAGGGATTTCCGGACCGTGCATTGAACGTCGACACGTTCACTAATTATTATTTCCGTCGTTAAATAGGCCATTTCTTTCGGAAAAGAGCAGTGCGACGTAAACAAGGAGGTAAGGCCATGGTGTTCTGTGCTGTATCCTTGCACAGCTAGCAGAATTTATTTATTTTCCCATCGATGACACGTGGTTCCTCTTTCCGTTTATCTCTCTTTTTCTTTCTTAGCGTCGCACCTCGTATCGAATCGCTTAAATTCTTCGTTCATCGAAAGAAACGAAAGAATTTATTATAATCTGTTTTATAAGAAAATGACAAGTGCTTTTTTCTTTAAAAAATTAAGATTATAAATTTCGATACTCTATAATCGGTTATTCATATAATAATTACAATATTCATACCATATTGTCTATAATTTCAAATCTTGCAATAAAACTTCAACATAAAGTTTTAATAGAATTTACTCAGGGAATTTATCAAATGTTATTGCAAAAAGAAACAATGAAAGTAACGGCATAGTAACTTTTCCATTCTTTGAATTTATACATTTATCTTGCATACAATCTGATAATTGTCGAAAAACATTTTCAACTTTCGTTTAGACGAAGACGACTTATTATGAGTGTGGTTGATTTCGACAGAAATTAATTTCATCATATTTCATCTTGCCACGCACGGTAACATGATACAAGTTCGACCTTTGAGCAAAACTTTCTCGACTGCAAAAGGTCGGTACGGATTAAAAAATTAATCTCTTAGTGATTAGCGAAAGAATCGAACGGTGGCGAACGAGGTTTTCGGTGGAAAAGGGAGAGACGAAGCGGAAAAGAGACAGTGGCGACGAAGCGGGAGCGGATAGAAAATGAGAGAGAAAGAGTGAGAGTGAGAGGAAAAGAGAAATCCAGAGGGGCCATGTGGCGTTTCACGAGATATCAAATCATACTACGTGTACGCCATGCCGCCCCCTAAATATAGTTTATTGCGTTACCGAGTATTAATGGAGCTTCTATAGAAACGACAAAGACGGCCCCCAAACGTGAACGTAACTCTTCCGACTGAGGAAACCGAAAATAGTGATCTTCGTCTACCGCACGTGGGTAATTTAAAACCTGAAGTTATTTGGTAAAAGTTGTATAGAAGCATACACAGGTAATAATTCCGCTAATTATCACGCACCGCAGCAAATATGGCATGCAATAATTAATGTAATGTTTACGTCAACATTTTCAAGTTAATTGTTATCTTTTTCTTAATCAAATACAGGGTTACATGACACATACCGTACTAACTAAAAAGGTACGTTTCTGATATTAATTGAAGTAGAAAATATTATATATTGAAATTTTAAAGAGCAAGATATTTAGGATTGTATTCTCCCCAATATTCTCTAATTAATAATGGCGGCAATTAATAATAATTAAACTATTTGATTTAATTGTAAGATTTACCTCATACGAAAATTATTTGAATAAGTTTTAAAAGAACCGTACTAGGAAGTAGCGATTTTTCATAGTCCTCGTGGAGGAGACACAGAGATATTGACACAGCTATTCGTCAAAACGAGGCTAATTTGTTGTCTATAATAACGAGGGACGAAACTAATTACTCGTCATCTAGTTTACATGCCTACATGTACCACCTACGAAATTGTGTGGCACGAAGTGAGTTTGAATACGCTTGTGTGTAGTCCTCCATCAGCAGGCAGTACCCCCTCTTATTTTCTCTGACAAAAATTGTATAAATAGTGACTTTTTGTAAATCTACCTGATATTTTTCCTGATATTTAGTTTCCTGCAAGAAATGAGAAGGCGTGATCTCGAAACGTTATAATTAAATAATGATTGCTGCTTGTTGCGCGATTGTAGATGTTATTAGCAGCATGGTTGATTGTAGAATTCCAGGTGTGCTCGTATTCGAGGCATTTCGTATGTTTTGCGCACAAATAGATGCGGCTATGTTTAACATTTGCATCACGGTAACTTTGAAATGATATATCATACTCATTCTTTAATAATATCTATTAAAAAATGAATACGCATCATGTGCATTGGTATGTTTTATATTCAATTTTTATTATTGCACAAGATAGAATCATATTCATTATATTATTGTAAGCGACGAACTAGTAATGTTTTACGTCATTTTTACAATGTTTGGGCCTTATTTTGAACATTTTTGTGAATTTTTTCCCCCTTCAATCTTATGCAAAAATAAAGATCAAAAGTTCAGTCTGTATATATTTTTTCTGATGTCAAATCTTGACTGCACTATTATAGTCCTAAGTGGTTTTATCTTTTTCCCAAGTTTGTGTTAGTTACACTCGCAAAAAGTCAATTCCTGTCACGATTTATCGTCGTTACCGATACATCGTCGGAGGATCGAATTAAAATTTAACAAGTCTCATGTTGTCAACGTGTAGGTTTTTATATTTGCCAACTGAGAAGTAATTGCGACAGCGGAATAAGCGATATATAATATGAGAGAAATTAACTTTATTTTCAATAATTTTAATAAAAACTGTATTTTCTAATATATTGTATATTTAAATAAAAACTATACTTTCTAATGTACATATTAAATTAATTTGACTAATTAAAAATTTAACAATCCAGTCTTTGTCATTTTATAATAGCTAATTAATTTCACAAAATTAGACGAATAGTCTTGATTTGCTGTTTCGATAATTGAATCGTCATTTATCAGATTATACAAAACAATTATTTATATCGCCGCTTTAAAAAACAACAAAGATGGACATAATCGAAGAAGACACGACGAATAAAGAAATACTCAGTTCCGCCCTCGTTTCGTATTACTCGAGATCACTGTACCATGGTGGGCGTCGATCACTCATATCCCTTACATGTAATTTGATATCTATATTTTTCAGCCAATATACGCAAAGTCTTCTTTGACTGAAATTTTATTCGTTTTTGTACTTCTCCATGCTTTTATTCACATTAATAAATTATAACAAGTATTCTTTTATTTAATAATTTTATTTTGAAGCGTCTTTCAAATAGCAACCTGGAATTTTAAATTTATTGCATTTGATATTACAATTATATTTTATTCTCTCTCTCTCTCTCTCTTTCTCTCTGTGTGTTATTTTGATTTAAATATTTTTTATTATATCATTTACATTAATTTGTGTAAAATATAAAATTTCTTCGCAATATTGTCTTATTCTTATTCAGAAGGTTATATAAATTTTCTGGATAAGTTTAATGATTACAAGTTACATGTTGAAAAATTCACATCGTCTTAGTAGTATACATAATAAACAAGAAATAAAATTAAACAAAAGACTAGACAAATTTTATATAAATAAAATATTTTATCTAATTATTAAAAAAATTTGCTCCCTTTTTATTCAAAATACTTAAAATTGTTATACGCGTATAAAATATTTATGTTTTTTTAAATTCTTATAATGATGGCACAAGTGCAAACCGTCAAAAAGGCGAAAAAATAAGTGGGAAAGATAACGCGGAATGTAAGACATATCGCTTTCCTGGTGCGACTGGGTTCTGCCTGGCGCCAATAGTATATCCTCTTTGCCGAATCCCTCGCTCTTTCTTTTCCAGCATTTACAATTTACGAGTTCGTTCGACATTTGAACGTGCATGAGAAGGAAGCGAGGACAATCGTTGACATAGCTAGCCGCAAAGCTTCGTCCTCATATGCAACCACTTGAGTGTCTTTTTATAGGCACCTCTTCGTATTTCACGCTGCCATTAAGTGCCGATTTGTCCCCCTCTAGCAGTCTGTGCTACCACAATTTGAAATTTTGCATGTGTAAAAAACAAAATGAAAATTACGTAATTATCGTTATTTTGTGATATATGAAATTAAGTAAATAATAATTACGTAGGAAACAATTAATAATTGTTAGCAATAATATAATTTACGAAAATTATAACTGTCGTGAAAAATGCAGAAATAATTTATATAATAAGAGAAACAAATTTTAAATAATGGTGCAATTGAGAAATGTGTATGATTCTAAAAAATTATATTAAAAAAATTAAAAATACTAAGATAAAAACAGTAATTACAATTGGATAATAATTTATGACACGCTATAAAAATAAATGAATTTTATATAGAATTAATTTCATAAAATAAACATGAAGAATGTATTTTCTTATTTTTTCAAGATAAACAAATATCTTTTGATCCAAAGAAATATTTCGTCCGCAATTCAATTGTACCAAAAATATTAGTTATTTACAGAATTTTTATTTTCAATGAAAATCGTTTTTCGTGATATACGTATAATAAAAAAAAAACATCTTGCAAGTATTGGAGAAGCTCCTCCACGTGCATGCCAGATATCCTTCGCCAGGATACGTTCTCCTTGCCTTGCATCTTGCGCCGCGTGCCGAGGCAGCATTTAGAAACCACAGAGGCCTCTTTGCCTCCATTGTCCTAGCGCCTCCAATTACATTTTATTGTATGGTGCGACAGCAGCGCGCGACGCGTGCTAGTTCTGCTTAACGTTGTCGAAAAGGAATATCCTTCGACACCCTCTTCTCACGGAGATCACCAGATCACTGAAACGCAAAATCGTCCGGGGAGGTCGGCGCCAAGTCGCCGAAGCTATAATATTTTGTCCCGAATGATCCAGGGTCGTTTCGTATTTACAAGTTCCGACGGAACAGTCCCGTGTTGTCGAAATTGGAGAACGCGCGACGGAAGCGAGTTGCGACATTCATGGTCTCATTCATCTCTTCCGCTTTCATTCCTTCGCACAATTTTCTCACTCAATTGTTTCTTTTTTAAGCAATCGAAGCAACGAGGGATTTTATTAACAAAATTACTAAATACTTTTGTAATCAAGTTTTCGATTAATCGTACTGTCGATCGAGTGTTTGTACTAATTGAGTTTAGTAACATCCGTAGTTATAATTCTTGAAATATGTACTCGTTTACTCGAAGCGGTTTTAATTTATCCTACTAATGTAATAAAAACAATTGTATAATTCTTTGGTTACATTATAAGCATTCGTAGCATTTAAGAGATTAGTAATAACAATCGCTTCGTATACTGCAGCCTCTTAAAATCGATTTTATAAGTTTACACCTCTTCGCTATCGAATGTAAAGTAACACCTACTGATGTTATAACACCAATGTAAACCACCGTTTTACGTTAGTTTAGTTATAACTACTGTTGTTAGTAAACCTGCCGTGTAAACGTAGTCATCGATACAACTTCCATCTATTTATTAGAAACAGAAATCATAAAGTAAATCAAAATCCAATCCCATTTTAGCTTAATTACGATAAATCAAGAGCACGCGCCTGCAACACTAAGTACACTATCCATTGCGGGAATAGAAAGCTTTCTCATTCATTTGCGCGTCTCATTGTGCATGCTAATAATACGTGGAAAAAGAAAGAGTGAATGAGGGAAAGAGGGAGTGGAAGTGGGAAAGAATAAGCAAATGTCCCTTTGCCTAACATCAACAGAGACGTAGTTACATTTTCATTGCGGAGAAACGACGGTCACGCAGATGTCGACCACTTGCTACCCCGAGGATGACGATTCGGATGAAATCTATTCCTTCTGTTCGTCGCCACGGGGTGCCACGGGGGCAATGTATTTTGCTACCGTACCTTATGCCCCGTGGTACAAGCCCCTCACATTTACGCAACACACCGCTGATTCTTCCGCAATTACGAAATGCAATTTAGATGTGGACGTGTCTCTCCGCCGGCAAATATGCAATCTAGCCGATTGTGATCGCTTTAACTCTTTAACGAGGGTGTAAGTTCATAGCAATAATAAAAATATTCTTGGCTGTTAAACAAAATTTGACTAAATTTAATTAGATTAATTAAATTATATTAATTATAAACATGCAGAAAGTTTGGCAGATGAATACAGTACACGATGATGACATCTAATGTATGCTGTCTGGGTACTTAATTAAAATGAAAATTTCTTAGCATTGTCAACTATCAATTAAATTAAATATATTTTAAATTATAAAAAACAAAAGAAAATAGTTTTAAATAAAAACGATAAGCGATAGTGAATTAGATTAATCACATTTTATTTTCATTGAAGTACATATTGCATAATTAATTATAATATTACTAGCATAATTTCTAAAATCGATTTTTAATTAAAAAAAGTTTATTATATTTCTTCCAGGTGCAGCAATATAATATTTTATATTCATAATTTCTTGTGCGTTTAGAATGAAAAGACAAATTTTCAGGCAAAATATTATTAATCGATACTACCTCAAGGAACTTGTGTAATTGAATTGAATTGAATTTACTGACTATGTATTGAACGTTTTATGAAAATTCACACTTCTCTTTCCCACGGCAGGAAAATGCGTCCCTGGGGTGTCTCTCGTATATACATTACGGCTGGACTTATGTCAATCCTTCTCCCACTAATAATGCCATCAAATGTTCACATATACCATAGTTGTTTTCTCATCTCTTTATTTAAATTATTTAATCACGATTTTATTCGTTGGTTTTTAAGACCACTCTTAAATAGCAGTATACTCCTTTCCAATAAGTGTATGACAGATAAATTTCCCATCTTCTCATCTCGATTGAATCGCGGTATCGATTACTTTCGTGAATCCTGCACAGACTCTACATTGTTTTCTCGGCTTACTTTTAGGCTGTTAAGCCGCGCTCGAATCTGTTGGGACGGTCATTCCTTCTTTCAAAGGGTACAATACGTGTAAAGGAAGGGAAATATGAGAGATAAAGTAAAGGCCTAAATAAACAACGGCACAAGTTATTGCTAATGAACTTTACTTCGAAATTGTTTGATTAATCCATCGGATTTGAAAGTGCACTTATGAACAGGTTTCACATCAAACATTCAAATTTGGACTTCTATTAAAAAATTATTAACGATTATAATTGATAATTAACTTTTTATTTAAATAGACAATGCACATACGAAATAAACAAACAAATAGTATCCTTTTAAAATTATTACATACTCTAAGAAACATATAATTATATCAAAACGCCAAAATAATTTGATGGTAAAAATAAGAAATTTTTAAGAGAATCGAAGAAAGAAAATATATTTATATGTAAGATATTTCTTATTTATAATAATTCAAAATTTTTTTAAAAAGAATAAATCTACATTATTTTAAATAATCTCTAAAATTTTTTCTTGAGATGATACTGGCATTAAATCGACAAAATCAATGTTACAAGCTAGAAAATACTTCAATTGGCTTTACAGAATTGGAAATCCTTTTACAAGTTTAAAGTTCACACATGCCTAATGCATAATTGAAAAAACACAGACAATAAAAGAACAGAAAATAACAAATTTCAACCTAGAAACCGTGTTTTATTTTGGTACGATTCTGACATTAAAATTTGAATTGTTATTCCCCCTGTTTCTATTGCTTGTATTTTTTAATTAAGGCAATGCTGGAGTGACGGCTGAACTTGATCAATGTCAATAGTATAGAGACAATTCGAAGATTTTTATAGAATTGTAACATCTTGATAATTTGGTCACTCCAGCACCCTTAATTGTATCTCAAGCGCAAATAAATTTAGAAAATTAAACTTAGACTAGCACTTGAAGCTAACCTAGACTATGCCTAGGAGCGGCAAGTTTAGAAGTGGCATTTTTTAAAAAAGAATTTCTAAAAATATAAGCATTTTTTGTGAATGACTAAAAAATTGTCCCTCAATCCACGACTATTAAATTCGAGGGATTTACAACAGGGATCTTCGTGTTGATTTCGTTCTATCATAGAGAAATCTAAGAGAGGCCACGCTGGCTTTTTTCGCGCAATCATTAACATATACATAGAATAGAATAAGTAGATTTACAGCAAATGAGTTTGCTATTAAAAAAGCGCGTAAAGAGTTCTATTGTAGTAAATGAAATATAAATAATTTTGCAACTTTTAAGTGTACTATAAAAACATTATTGTAATAAAGGTAAACTATAGTAAAATCCTTACAGAAAATTCCCTTTTTTTTGTTATTTGACGCAAACATAGACTTGAACATCCCAGTTTGAAGGTTGAATAGCGGCGGCAACGATTTAAGTGCTTAGGAGCAGAAATCTTAATCCGACTCTGACTTAATCTTTAATGTGAAGTGTGTAAAATGCATTCTTTAATTATAACTCTCTTAATTAATACTGCAACTCGCACCGATAAATCGGTTTGACTCATTATATCAAATAGTTACGTATATGATATTCTCTTTGTGCAAAAATTTTCTACAATATGTAGAAAACTATAGTGTATATTTATTAATAATAACATATCTCACTTTATCACAATAATCATTGTCAAAAATATAAAAAAATTAATCCCGTAAAAGATAATTTTCTTATATGTTATACACTGTGCTAGTAAATTAAAAGAAAACCTATTCTGTCCTTCAAAAATAGATAATTTTCAAGAGAGTGTATTTTTGTAAAAATTAATTATAATGAGAGGATTAAAAAAATATTTTAATGCTTGATGTCTCTAAAACTTAAAGTCTTTTTAAATCGGTACTGTAAAACGATTTGAATATTTTTTACACAACTATACGCAAATAAAGATCCGTCAAATCTTAAAACTTTCACGAACTTTACAAAGTTCCAAGGTGTTAGTTAAAAATCGCACATGAAAACAGTTTTTGAAAGAGTGAATCTTTATTTTTAATTTGTGAGCAGTAAAAGTAAATGAAAACGCGTTTTGCTTCATTGTTGAATAACTTGGTGAAGGAAATTATACGAGGCTCAATAAGTACGTAAATTAAAAATACACTCTTTTAAAAGCTGTAAAATTTGTATATGATTTTTAATTTGTATCATGGAACTTTGCAAAGGTTGTAAAAAAGTTTGAGTTTTGATGGATCCCTATTTGTATCTGTAAAAATCAGATCATTATTTAATTGTCGACCTGAAAAGTATAAGAGACTTTAAAACGCTTTTTGGATCATTTTATTATAATAATTTTTCACGAAGATTTTTTTGAAAAATGACTATATTTGCAGAATAGATAATTCCTTAATTTTTAGTGAATCTACAGTGTATATTATTATTTAATATTATAGTTGCAGCTTTAATTCTCTGTCCGTGAACGTTTTTTTGCAAATATATACTATTTTAATGGTATAATTTTAATTTACCATCCCTAAAATTATTTTTTATTTTAGAGAAACATTTTTCTAAAATAAAAAATAAAAAAATTTTTGTGAGGATGATACATCAAAACAGCCTACCCTGTATCTATTGATATTTCTAGTTTACATATTATATAACTATAATATACATTACCGCTCGTGGAAGTTCAAACACTTGCATAATCGAATGAGTATGTATTTGTATATTTTATGATGATACACATTCAAACAAAATTTTGATTATATCTTTCACTCTTTCTCTTATTTTATTCTCTTGCTAAAAATGAATGTATTTGTTCTGTGAATTTTTGCAATTTATCTCACACAATAATTATTCAAATAATAATTAATAATAATCGTAAGCTATGAGCTATAACTGGACTAGAATAAAGCAAATCGATCTTTTAATTACTATCCTTCAAGGATTGATTTGGTTTTGCTTTGGGAGCGTCGTTCGATTCTTTCCCATTTGAATGTCCATCGGAAGTATGACCAAAATCGATGGTGACATAATCGGAGTTAACCGAGAATGTCTCGTCGCATTTGATAGGATTGATACAGTATATTTGATCATTATTTGTTTCTGCCGTGTTGTTGATGTATTGTACATCATTTTTTTTAGCAGTTTTCATAAGATCGTGGAGGGTTACATCATAGCCATGTTCTCTCGGGTTATCGTTAACGTGTGTAGTTGAAGATTCCTTCGGCTGGCAAATATCTTTGCCGGATACCGCAGAATTGTTAGTCTTTAAGTCTTTCGACAAATTTTGTTTGCGTCCGGAAAGTAGAATCCTGTCGATGGTTATGAATGGCATTTCGAAGCAGAGGCTCCATAACACGGATATTATCATCGTGAACATTAAATTAGCGAAGAATGCGCGCATCTGATAAATAAGAAATTTTATTTATTGCTTGTCTTTTCTTAAATTATATTCGTGCTTTAATTTAATTATGACTCATGCAATATCTCGCAAATATCTAAAATAAGCAGAGGCTAATGTAATTAATATGTAGCAATGTAGTATAAATACTCGGTAAAATATTTTTCATGCATGAACATATATAAATACGTATATAAACATATATAAACATGTATAAATATTTTCTTTTGTAAAATTACTTTTTAGTGTAATAAAAATAACAATAATAACAAGGAGACATCAAAAATAATTAAAGAGATAATTTTCGCATTATTTGTTTTAGAAAAAATCAAGTTTGGAGAAATGTAAAAAAAATTATCCATATGTAACTATGTGTAATTTTATATACAACTATATGTGAGCAATTCTGTTACATTTCTCCAAATTTGATTTTTTCTAAAACAATGCGAAAATTATCCTTTTAAATGTATTTGATGTTTTCTTATTATTATTATTATCCCTTTTATTGTCCTTGTTACCTTTGTTGCAATATTTTGAAGAAAGTTTTTATTTTTCTTGCTTACCACGTTCATTTGTGTTAAATTGCCGGTAGTTCGAACCGCTCCGACGTGTAATAGTATGAACAGATAATGAGAGAGATAAGCACAGTAGGTCAATTTGCTGAGCGGTATCCATCCACTCCAAGAAAGTAAATAATTGATGGGACCTTGAAATGATTATCACTTTTAGAGACTACAGTTGACATAACTCGGTTTGGTAATTATCTCGCGCACGCGCGGCGTGCGATGATTACCTGCATATCCGTGCGTGCAGCAGAAGATGATCCAGGAGACCGAGAGTGCAAAAACCTGTCGATGAAAACCGGCGTAGAAACTCGCCTCTAATCTGTTATATACGTGAGTGTCGAAGTACATGTCCCGTGGCCCGAAAATCACCGAGAAACCGGCCATAATCGCGAGCAGCCAACCGAAAATCACGTACCACTGCGTATGAAAGCAATTTAGCGATTTTATAGCGGTTTATTTTATGATTTTTTCATATTCAAGATATTTAAATATGTATATTATTTCTCAAAAAATATTAACGTATAAAGTATATAGATATAAATTGTAGAAACAATATTTATGAAGCTACTTGTAAAATATTTTGACTTTAATCTGCTTTATGTTGATTATTATAAGAGAGAGATAAATATTAGTTCTGTAATTAAATATTAAATAGATGATTAATATTAAATATTACATAAAACAAGTATGAGAGTAAACATAATTGTGTGAAACACAATTATTGTGTGAATAATACTTACAATGCGTAATTTGACTTTGCAAGATCGCATCTTATACATCAAGTATCCTAAGCCTAATCCAATGACATAAGGCCCAAATCTATTGTATGTCTTCGTATAGATCTCCAGATAAACTTGAGCTAAATCCATCTGTCTACGAAACACAACATACTGTTGAGATTATAAAATTACTAAAATCCGGCAATCAAAAAATTTTGTGTAATTTCGATGCAATTTTCATAGAAATTAACATCACGTAAGTAGTAATCTTGCACGGTCTTTTACAATTATTTAATGTGTGTGTGTGTGTGTTTAATTGATTTTTGAAAACTCGGATAATATAAGAAGACCCACAGAGTGGATGTATCAAAAGCTTACAATAATATTTAAATGCTAAATATATAAAATATATTCAAAGTAAATATACGATTAATTAAAATTAGATAATTGAAAGAGTGTCATATAAAACTAGATAAACGAAACTAGAAATAAAATAAGGCTATTATATTAGAATTTTTTTGAAAAAAAAAAAAAGATTTTTTAAGATATTCAAATTACAATTTTTAATGAAATAACAAAAGCGAAATTGAAATTTACACTCACTCCTTATAATAGAGCATGGTGCCCGTTAATTGAAGAACATAAGTTGTAACGAAAGGCACTAAGACCGAAAGGAACAAGCAGACGGCCAAAACAATGGCAAAGAACAAACTCCTAAACTTGAGCATAGGATACAGTACAAGCGGCGATAGCCAAACAAACTGCATGTCGGTCGATAGGTACCAGGATTGAGACATGCACTAGAAGCAAACATAAGAAAAGAGTGATATCTTCGCAAAAGTACGCAAATCAGAAAAATCCAGAAAGCAACGAAAAATACAAAATAGCATTTAGTATATAAACTTAGTAAATCCAAAGTAAAAGGAAAGAAACAAATAAAATAATAAGAATATTATAATAAAAGAATATGCGCAACATAGACTTCAAGATACGTCATATCTACCGTTTCTACGTACAAAACAATGGTTAACTATATTGTTCAACACCCGATCATATTTAGTATGATAAATAATATGCAAAAAATATGCCAGGTAAATTAAATTCAATAGCTATTCTACCATGTCCGGTACATTAACATAATTGTTAACATAGAGCAAGTTGGTCCACCAATTTTCACGACAAAAGTTTTTGTTAGAGCCGACCCAGATGTCCCACTGCGGACCTGTACCAAATTTGTAGAACAAAGTGGCATAAAAACCAATCATCATCGCATAGGCCGGTGTTAATCTGATAAAAGAAAAAACTGTCTCAATGAATTCGAAGAGATAAAAAATAAGTAAAAAGGAAAGGATATAGATTAAATGTGGACTTATGGAATATATTGAAAACTTAAATTGCGAGAAAAGTCAATTCGGCTGTGTATCATACATACCTTATATAACGATGAGCATAAAGTCCTATCATGTCGAAACGCCACTTTGAGGCGGCTCGTTTCTTCTTTGACAGTTCGGTGTAAGCGAGTAGCATCCCACTCAAAAGGAAGAAAGTATCCGTGACAATATTGCCATTGAGCACAAGCATGTTGTTCCAATCGTAATGCATCTTTTTTGATAATAAAAATATTTTCATAATCGAAATGATTAAGGTTGACAGGATTTGAAGAATTAAAAGAGAAATTAAAAACAATGTGATTTTTAACTATACTTATATTCAAATTGTGTGCCGAACACAGGTGAACACTATTTCAGTTTTAGTTTAAAATTGCTTTTCCAAGATCAGCTCTATTCAACGTTTAATTTGAAGAATTGGAAAATTTATTAAAAAATTTACAAAAAATTATTTTTAGCACCAAGTTTCAACCGTATTTATCGCTTTACTTATTTGATTTATTCATATAGTAGTCTATATAGTATAATTATTAGATATTGTTAAAATTGTATAGCTCACATATGGAATCTGTGTGAGGTTCATTTTGACACTAATAGCCTCCATGTAATGAGTATGACCGTAAATGATCCAGCATATACTGATGAAACGTAAGCCATCTAGACAGCGAATAGAATCCTCACGTCTGTCCGTAGTTTGCAACAGCTTTTTCCCATTCGTGTACAAAGAAAACGCCGTAAAAATATCTACATGAGAAATCATTATTATCAAAATCGTGATCATTAGTAATCTTCGGATAATATTGCCCTATTAAAGGAACACAATATTTACCGTAAGAAATGCAGATTAATATTATAGATTACATAGTTGATAATTCATAATTAACATTATTAATTACTAATTATTAATAATATTTATTATTAATGATTAACATTATTTCGGTAACTTTTTTAATCGCACCTTCTTTTTCTTTCTTAATAATCAGTCTAGTTAAAATTAATTTTGCAAAAAGCTTAGTAATCAACGTTATTAATTTAAATTTAACTTAACTTTGTATGAAATATAAAACGGTGTTTTTAAAAGAGTAAATCTAAAGCATAAATATTTTTATATTTTTATATATCCTACTTTTCAATTTCGACGTGTTAGTCTGCCGTGGTATTACGATATCATATCCCGTGCTGGTAATAATGATCAATGCGAATAGTATAAGAATCGATCTAAAAAATTTTCAAATGTATTATACAAATTAAGTGTATATTATTGCAGAAAATTAAATGTTTATTTGATGATGAGAGAGCTTTTTTATTTACGTGTAACACCAATCGGCAATGTCCCAAGTTTTTCGATCAGTTTCCACGGTGTGACATGATTCCTTAGGAACGTTGATAGTTATATCTACACGCCCTGCGATTTTCAAAGGATCGAGTGCGATTTCGAGAGACTCCTCTATCTCCGTATGATTGCAGGTGGACGGAACACAAAACATCCACTCGTATACGATTGAGTTGCCGGAACTCCATTTTGTCGCATTCTACCCCACAAGATATTTATATAGTATTAGTTCTCTAAACAATGTAAATTTACGCAATCTTATGTTAGATAACTTAATTAATTTTTTATTAGGAAACAATAAGGGGCCATGCACTCATAATGCTTTGCCTAATTAATAAGCATCCTTTAAAAAGTCACAGATTTTTATTAATTAAAAACTGATTGTCTAGTTCTGGCCTACTCCTTGTTAGATTAAAAATGTTTACATGTATTTCAAAATTTTAGGAACGATATTTATCCTTATTTTTATTTAATTATTATTTTTCGTATTCTCCAATTTATTTATATGCCTGGCGATAGATGTAAACTGGACAGTTCACTTGCATAAATTGTTGTATGCTGAACCACAGTAATTGCAATACAATACGAACTCACCGATGCGATCGCAACATTTACGAGCAGATCACCCAGGTCCAATTCGTGTCGTGGGGTACCGTGGTCCGCGGAGATCTCGAATTGTACTGCCGCGTTGCAAGCCTGTCCGACGAATCCGTGCTCGTTCTTTATTCGCAAGCATTCATCAAAATTACCCAGCTGTTTATAATTGCCGGTAATCAAACCTGTTGGTATTTTAACTGAGGCGTCGAACACTGAAACACCAAAGAATGAATCTTTGTTCAATCAATGTGCAAATTTCTTTTAGCTCTTTAATGAAAATTCGAGTCATTATTGCGATTTTCCTGCAATAACATACATATTTTAATCTTCAGAATTTCTAGAGAATGTTTGAGAAAAAGACGCCTGTACGATAATGCAAATATACTCGAATAAAATACTGTAAAATGTATACAGGATTTATTACGATATCTAAAGCTTCAGTGAGAGAGGAAGTACGCTCATTTGCGGTATGACGCTTTGCGAAGCTTGCTACTATCAATCTACTATCGATGCATCTTATTGTTGCGTTTTTCTGGACATTTGCATTCCGGCTTTGACATTTAACACGCCCTTTCTCCCGTTCCGTTTAAATAAGCACATTCTGAAACCGGTTAAAACAGACGCAGGTGTATAGTCAATGCGTCAAGGCGTTCTTCTGTCCTCAATCCACGATCAGCTAGCGTCATTTTTTCACATTACCCTTCGAATATCCGGAATCATTACCGCAGACCCGGAGAATAATGATTGCTGAAGACTGATATCTTAAACTCGGTATAATCTTTAATAATCGTTTATCGAATGCTTTGTCCTCAGAGTGCAACGTAAAGTCTTGTGATTTATTGCGCAATATATTATTGTATATGAGAGGTCAAATAAGTTATTTTTCTTTTGCTTAAGTTACGTTGAAATTAATGGGCTGTAAAATTAGCTTAATTACGTTAAAAGTTACATAAACAAGGACTAACTTATTGTTAGTTACAAGTTAAATTAACTTAAGCTAAATGAAGAATTAATTTTAAAAGGCATTATTTAAATTAAATTAACATAATTACAATTGTTATAATTTTTATAATTACTGAAAGATTAAACATAAAAATAATTACAATATGGAATATAATATAAATGTAATATTTTACTTGTAAATTAAGTTTATATAAAACAATAAAGAAGTATAGATTTCTAGGAAAGAAACGTTTTTCCTTTAACATTATGTATATAGCAATAAATTAATCATAGTGTAAATAGGATTTACACACAGACGATTTATATGTCATTGACTATTACATTAGTATCTCACGCACGCATACATATAAATGTTTGTGTAACAATAACATTTTAATTAGACATCTAATTCATTTCTAAGAACTCTACGTTGTTTCTTGGTGCAAACTATAGTCTATGAATTACTACTTCGTAGGTACGGATTGCACAATTTTTATATGAAGGAAATATTATCACGACGCGACAGCTTTAAAGCGCCATATTGAACTAAGAAATGATAAAGAAGATTTCAATTTCGAAATTTTTTTGTCGTTTTCAACATAAACTCCACCTTACAGACACATATTAATGCGTATGCTTTAATCCTGAAAAAGGATTTTTAAATCAGTAAGAGAGAAAAAAGTAATTATTATACAAAAATTATAAGATCGGTAATACAGATGGCTGTAAGATCCCCTTAAGTAACGGGTTTTTAAATTTTTAACTTTATAAATGTGAATATAAGATTATAGTAGAATACAATTCCTATTATAGTCTTTTCATTATAAAATTTTTATAAAAATCTTATTCTTTGCTCTTTCTTCTCACAATGAATACATACTTAATTCTAAGATTAAGATTTATCGATTCTCTAATCTTCATTTTTATGGATATACTTGCTCATTTTTCTTTAATAACAAACGAAGCAAGCAGACTTGAGAAAAAATTTTGTATACGAAAAAAGAAATTGCGTATGAGCTATTAAATCCTATATACGATGGAATATACTCAGCAGGAACAAGCAGTGCGTTGATCAAAGTCACGTTCAGTTCTAGGAGGATAGCAATAAACTATCCAACTACACGCCGAGAGAATCGCGTATTATATTCTACATGTACATTATTAGTCTGTGTACATCGGCGAGTTATACTCATTGAAATGAGATTTCAAGGTGATTCCTTGGAACCGTGATTGCACTGTGACGCAGAGGAACGTCAATGTCGCGAGGGCATTAACTGCGGAAGTGCTTACGTGATACGATACTAATAGGTACGCAGAATCATATACGGGAAATCGCGCGTTGCAAAAATGAGTTGACCAAGTCGAAGGAGAATCATACGTTGGACGATAGCGCATTCAATTTTAAATGCCCGAACGATAGCGATAGCTAGCATATTTATACAGATTGCACGATATCAGTGATAATTCGATACATTCCCAGTTGATTCTAATGTAGAATCATAATAAGTCAAAGATATTATCTGTTTAATTGCCAAGCTGATTTCAGCATTGACAACTGATTTTGGCATTGAGTTTAATAAGAGTAGTATATATTATTTTAACATTTTATTGCTTTTTTATGTCTTTATGTAATTTATATTATTTCTTTAACACCTTAAATACTTACAATTAGTAAAATCATTTTTAATCTTAAAAATGGTAAATAAAACCTATAATTGAATGACGGAGATTTTACACGTCTAGATATGGATGATATGGCAGTCAAAGGGTGTTAATGTAATAATGCAAGTTTTATTTTATTTCTAAAATCTCTCCATATTTATATATAAGTAGAGGAATCTTTAACGTATTTACGAGAATTCCTGTTATCCTCGCATACTCAACCGATCCGACTCTTAACGTCATATAAACAATAGCTGAGGAATCGTCCTAATTGGATTGGCGATTAAGTGACGTACAAGCCAGGAAAAGATCGATCGATCGATCGACTGATCGAAGACAGATCTATGATACACAAGGACGGTCGTCAGCCTCGTGGATGCATCTTGCTGACCCAGTTTAGTCTCGCGTACGACGCATATATACCAATTACATCGGTCAATATATTATTGTTTCTATGCGAATATACGCGCGGTAGATCATTAATTGTTTTTTTCTTAACAGCATGTTGTTGCAAAGCTGGCAATACTCGCATGGTGATCGTCAAATTAATAAGAATTAGATCTTTCGACATCTTTCATTCGATTTCATTTTTGTATTGAATTGACTAATAAAGTATAAGAAAAATGTAACATTTAATATTGTAGCAGTTAAGATTTAATAATTATTATCACATAATATAATTATTATATATATTAAATTGTAGGCTTAATTATATTATAAGCATTATTATCTTTTACTGTACCTTATACATTCCAAGCCAAAAGTATTGAAACATTTTTCCAAAATTGATTATGCAATAACAGTTATTATTATTTAATTATTATTTTTATATCTTGTGTATATTTTCTCTAAATAATTATTTATTGTAAATTATTTATTAATTTATTTTTCTTCTTTTTGATTAAAAGAAATATCGGAAACGAGTAAGAAAAGATCTTATTAATTTAATATTAAAGCCATTATTTTATGAATCAATGGATTGTAATTATTAGAGCTGTTCTATCCTTATCTTATTTTTTATATTAAACATAATATGTATGAATAAAATGTATTTGTATGTACAATGCCGATGGAATATAAAAAGAAATGCAATGATCGCGCACCAGATACTGTCAATAGAGGAATCCATTTGACACTGGTATTAAAAAGGGAAAAAATGTACCGGGTGTGGCGTTCATATGGATATTCATTGAATGTTGCGTTTGCGCATTGACGTAAGAACGAGTAACGACGTGTCAACTAATTATCGCGGCGAGATAAAAACTGCTATAATACAAAACGATCTATGCAATGATCTATGCAGCGATGATCCATAACAGCGAGATCCATATGCGCCGTCGAGGACGCGTGGGTTAAATATCTTATAACGGCCGATGCTGTCACCGATCGACATCGCAGTATTAATATCAATGAGATCAATGTCACTCGTTAATCTGTGCTAGTCCAAGTGTCACGGAGACGATAGTTTGTTCGCAAAAATGGACACAAGGTTCTTTCGATCGAACGTAAATTTGACTTTGATATCGTTTCTCTATATCAAAAACACGCGCGCAATCTGAACTAATTTGTTCGGACTGATCAATCGCGAAATCATGTCGATATCGAAATCATACGATTAATGTGTGATTTTGATTTTCGAAATTATTCATCTTTGAATTTTGAACAGATAAAAAGACGATAACGTTTTTCGCTTTTGCAACTCGTCCTCGTCGAGTACGTTGAACTCATTGTGTAGTTTGAAAAAAAAGAAATGTTTATCACATCGATCGATCTTTCTGATTCATCCACCATTATCTTTGAGGCAGAGCGAAGAGATTGATATCTGCAAGTAATTGACGCGCGATATGCATTCCACGTGTGCTTGTCGCGATATCATATACGCAATATTACATGTCCGATAACCTCTCTCGATAATTGTGTGCAGCGTGCAATGTCCGATAATTGTTGAATGTTTAAACGTAAAAACGCAATCGTTTCGTGATCTCACATGTGACGCATAACAGACAAAACAATATGTAAAGATTATATAATGTTTTCCTCCTTGTTATTTTCCCTCACAGAATCCAAATTATTCTCGTTGCATAAGAGATAAAGAAATCGGTATTACTACAAATTATACGTACAACCATATTAGTTTTACATCTGAGCATGATGATTATTTAATTTTACAACTTTTCACTATAGCTCTTTGGAAAATGAAATATAATTTAATATTATGTTAATAAAATGTTATTTAAATATTTAAAAATGCATTTTTTTCGACTCATTTATTAGATGCAATCTATAGAGATTTTAACAAATTGCATCCAAACTTTAATTATCCCTGATTTGTCTTTTTCTATTTTTTTAAAAAAAGTTTAGGAAGACAACAGTTAAAATTTATTTATTGTAACTTATTTGTTGACTAATAGCAAAATAATTATTATTTCTAAGACAAAAATATAGCCAAAAAGTCTTTTGCAAAAGAAGATGGTCTATTAATTGAATTTTAATTTGTATTGAGTGAAATTTAAATATCTAACATTTTAATTATGAGAAACGATGAAGTCTAAAGAATATGTCTCTCTCTCTCTCTCTCTCTCTCTCTCTCGCTCTCTCTGTTTTCGAGCTTTCTATTTATTTTACTTACTTTGAAGCGCCCAAGGTGTGTACGTTTCAAGTGCCTTCAAATAGATTTTGCCATCGCGAATGCACTCGGAGGAAGCAAATTCTCCAGGTACGAAGGGCTTTGTAAGGACATCTGCGAGAAGAACTTCGGGCCTCAATCTTTTACCAACTCCCGCCGCCACTAGCAGAATTAAGAGGAGACTCACGCACACTCTCCATTCGGACCGCATTGACTTCATTCTTCTTGAATTTTTTCCTTTTGGATATTGGTTAAAAATTTCGTGTCACTAAGTACATGCGAAAAGGAATATCCGTCGCGTTAAAGTAAACGAAAGAAATACACAAAACACGAAATGCTAATTGACTGTGACGTACACGGTTGCGTTCTGTTGCATGCATAATGCGCAAGAGGTGTCATTTTATCCTTGTTGTTTGCAGAGTGTTAAACAAGGATAAAGTAATACATAACGCGCATTATAGATACAGTTAACGTAAGGCCGTATACGTTCAAGTAAACTTATCAAGTATGCTTACGCAAGCCACTTGTGCAAGTTTACTTGAACGTGATCAACCTAATGCTACAATGCTTTGAAGTATTCTTTAATTATCCAATTTATTGATCAATCAAATACATCAAGATATTTGTAGTGAGACTTTCGCCACAAAAATCTATGCGTGCAACAAAACGTGGCCCACATTTTCGTCTTTATAGTGTATTCGGTCGGTATTACATTTGTTATACGACAAAAATTTCAAGCCTCTTGATTGCAAGAAAGCATCCTAGCTAATCAATATACTTAAAATTTTTGTCATATCATAATAATACCCTTCCACTGAAAAAACTGATGCAACACTAGCGTTGTGCTTCGATGAAAACTGCATAGTCATATAGTGTGATATAATAGGCCTGTTCTTTTTGGCTGAACTTTTGCACCAGTTCATCTTTCTTCCTGAAGAGAAAAGAAAAAAGATGAACTGGTGCAAAAGTTCAGCCAAAAAGAACAGGCCTATTATATCACATTATATGACTATGCAGTTTTCATCGCCAAAAAGAACAGGCTTCATAATGCACAGGATAAATTATGTGGGTGCCTTTCCAATTACTTATAACATAAATGCAGCAAATTAATTTACATATTTTCACATGGAGAGAATTTTTTCTTATAGTTTACCTTGAAAATATGGTAATGTCCTGGGATATTATATTTCGAAGAATTTTATGTAAATTTCTCTCATTCATTAATAAAACTACAATAAATTAAATATATAATAAGTTTGATTAATTTTACCGAAGTGCAGGATAAAAGTCTTTAAAATATTATATTGTACCACAACTACCATATTTTCAGGATAAATTTTAAGAGACGATTCTGTCCATGCCGTGTTAATAAATAATTTAACCCTTGTATATTTTTTGTTGTCACGATAACCTTATAACCTTATTTGTTAAAAGAATTAAATTATTTTTTAATACTGCAAATATGTGAATTAATTCGCTACGTTTGTATTAAGATACGTTGTATTTATTCTACAATAACCATAGTAAGCGTGGTTGTAAGTGGTAAGAAGCCAAGTAGTTGTAGTTGTAAGAATCAACCAATCAAATCGAATATGAGGAGAATATTTGACTGTGATTGATTTTTAGATCTGCAACCACTTACAACTGTGTTTACAACAGGTATTATAGAACAGGCATTAAGAAATTGGAAAGACCTCATGTAACTTTTTCCCTAGAAACGCGAAAAGTGCACACATGTGTATAAAATATGTGTATATATAATACATATATATGTATAAAAGTATAAAAATTTTCACTTTTCATGTTTCCATTGTAGAGAAGAAGTTATCGGATTGATATCCATATACAGGGATACAAAACTTTCAAAACTTGATTTTCAACTCTGTCAACTCCGAGTATCCTTTATCCTTGTTGAACATTCGGTGAACAAGGATAAAATGATAGTGGGTTGACAGAGTTGAGTTTTAGAATGCCTTTCAGGACTGCTTTCCAATTGCTTAAGGGATTAATCCAATCGCATTTAATTATATCCAATTATATCAATTTAATTAATCCAATTAATTATCCAATCGCATTTCTCTTACAAAAAGACACGTAAAATATGATTGGATAAATTTTTATGCGGCTATACAAGTTTGTGTAGATATACCCTAACACATCTTAATACAAATGTACACAGGAATGCACAAAGTGTAGCGTTGTGTATTCTTGTGATTTAATTAAAATAGAATGTGTACATTGTGTACGATTTCAGTCTCGATTTTGGTTCGTTTTGAATAGAATTAGATTAAATGTACACAGCTTACACAGCTGACTACTAGCCCTCGGGCTGAGTACGTTGTGTCGACGATTACGGCAATTGGAACGCAACTTGCTGTATGCACAAAAGCGTCTAGTGATTTTACAATTGGAAAAACCCCAGATTTAGTATGGCTCAGTAAAATACATTACTTATATTCTCTGTTGTCCATTTTGGGTGCGTTCCACTTAACGTTCGCAACGCTCGCGAGCATCGTTTCGTCCTTATCGTTTTCACATATTAAATAAGAATGAAATAATGCTCGCGAGCGTTGCGAACGTTAAGTGGAACGCACCCTTTATAACTTGAACCAATAACAAAAACATTATAACTATAGGTAAGAGTTTAAATTGCTTATTTTGCAATAATATTCTGATTTATTTAGTTTTTAAAAATTTTAAGATTTTTAGACGTTAAATATCATTGCGTACCTAGTAAACAATTTTTTATGCATGAATATAAATATGTATAAACATATAATAAATAAATATGTATAAATATTTGTAAATAATATTATTTATGAAATATGTCCATATATATTCATACATCCTTCTTTCGTTTATAAAATTTTCTTTTAGTGTATTTGAAAAGTAATAATAATAATGCGAAAACATAAAAAATAATTAAAGGGATAATTTTTGCATGTTTTCGTTTTAGAAAAAATAAAGTTTGGAAAAATACAAAAGAATTATTCATATATAATTGTATATAAAATTATACACACACAGTTATGTATGTTAGCAATTTTGTTTTACATTCTTCAAATCTCCAAAGTCTATGTTTTCTCAAACAAATAATGCGCAAATTATCCCTTTAATTATTTTTGAGGTTTCTCATATTATTATTATTTTTAGTACACTAACAATGATTTTACAAAAAAAAAAAATACAAACATATATGGACATATTCCGTATATAATTATATATTTATGCATGTGTCCATACATATTTATATATATTTATCTATGAAAAAGTTTTTACCGGGATGACTATTATTAGAAACTAAAACCAATATCATAATTATTAAATTAATTAGAATAATGTAATACCATTATATCTCAAAAGCACAAACACAAGTTTGATTTCAACCTGCACTGATCTTCCACCGTCTCTAAAGACGGTAGAGAAAAAGTTGAACTCTCAGTATTTGCATCAGTTTTGTCAGTGGTATATTAAACATTGAAAATAATGTATGTGAACCGGTGGAGCAATACAATTGCACTGAATGTGCGCCAGTACAATCGCACTAGCTTTTCGAACTGTGGAAAACGTCGTTTTCCATTTCAACGGAAAAAATAAGTACACTTAAGTATATACTCCTAATCGCACGTTCGAAGAAGGTCACGTGCTGTCAACGTGTAATTATCTCTAATAACTTGACGAATTAATGACGCACAATTCCCATACCTTTATCGCTCGAATCTATTAAGAAAATTGTCTGGTACGTTATCGCGCGTTATTTCTAGCTTACCGTAATTTCTTGCGATTCCGATGGTGCGTGTTTAACACGAGGAGGGAAAGACAGAACTGAAAATGGCGGATTCGCCGAGCTTGTGTCCGCGGGTCGCGTGGCCGGAGTTGGAAAGGGGCGCGCGTCTCTCGCGTTTGTGTTTCGCGCGCGCGTCCTCGCGCACGTATAAAAACAGGAGAATCCGCCGCGCTCGTTAAAATATAAACGAAAGAAAGACATAAAACACAAAACGCCGGCTGACTGTAGTGTACACGTTCCATCGGCGCGCTGGTTCACTTATATATTGGACGAACGGATGGGGGTAAGGGAGGCATTCCGTGCTCCTCGCTGACCACTCGTCACCATCTCGGGTCTCCTCTTATCGATATAAGCGAGGATTACGCGTCCGCGAAGAGAAACGTCGCCGCTGCCGCCTCCACCGCCTCCACCGCCATCGGAGAGTGGGAACGACGCTCGGTTCGACAGTGCGAACGTGCTCGCAGGAATTCGATAACGAATTCGCGAGCGAGACGGGAAGAATCTGCACAAATTTGCAGATGGACGATGATGAAATTCAACTACCGAGACCAGCTACTTAGCATCCTCTATGATTGCAATCGTATTCGATTAATTGATCGCTAGCAAATCCCAACAAATTTCATTAATTCGCGACAAAAAATTAGAATTCTTTTTTTTTTAATAAATTATTTAAAATTCTGTAAAATATAAGGTAAAGTATAATAGGGCGGGCGATGAGAAACAAAATCATGATTTTATACAAGAGTGATATGAATTGTTGTCTCCTTTTATTCGAATATCTTAACAATTTGAACGGAATTTTATTGCAGGCAAATAGTTATTTTCGATATCTACCTAGAAAGTGGAAAGAGACCAATCTGTTTTCTTAATTTCTAAGTAATCGTATACCTAATGGAGATTTCAACTCTCTGATATCAAACATTTTTTAATTTATGAAATTAAACATTAAAATAATTACGGACTCTCAACCACTAAAACAAAGACCAAATTCCAGGCTAATGAGAGCCAGCGCGGTTAACAAAACGCAAATTTTAATGCCAATAAAAATGTTAAAACATTATAAAAAGGACCTTAAGATAGCTTTATTCCATACTGGAACGTTTCGACTCGATTCGGAATTGTTTTCAAGAGCAATACAAAGAAATTCTTATCGTAAATACACTAAACATCCATCAAGGTAACGTCATTATCTGAATGCTAATTTTGAAGTAAAGTCTTAATGGACTAAGATCTTTAATCTTTCGGTGTCTACTATATCTATCTATACATAGACAGTTACAAACATATGGTTTGTTAGAAAATTTGATGGTCCAGTTTCATGTTGAGTTCTAAAGTTCATTGACTTCACTTCATAATTGTCATTCTAAGAGAGTGACGTTGCCTTGAGGTTTAGTGTTTCTATGATAAGAATTTCCGTCTGTTGAAGAAGATTCCAAATCGAGTCAAAATGTTCAAATAATGGAATCAGGAGATATGATAATATCTGGGTGCCAAGACATAAAGCTGGCTTAAAGTTCTTTTTATGATATTTTAACATTTATTGTACGATATTATAGTTTGCGCTTTGTTAACCGCGTTGACTATTATTAGCATGAAATTTGGCTTTTATTTCAGTCATTTGATATTATTTTCCGGTAAACAATTTTTCAATGCATGAATATATATAAATATATAAATAACATACATAAACATATATACATATATAAACATATATAAATATGTATGAAATATGTCCATACATCTTTCTTTTTTTTTGTTGTAAAATTATTGTTTAGTATAATAAAAAAAAAAAATAATAATGAGAAAACGTAAAAAATAATTATAAGGATATAATACGAAAATTATTCGTATGGATTGTTTTATGTCCGTTCTGTAATAGCCGTAAGCGTAGTTGTAAGTGATTGTAGTTGTAAGAATTGGCTAATCACAGCGAATATTCTCCTCCTATTCGACTGAATGATCGATTCTTACAACTATGCTTACGACTATTATAGAACAGGCATCAGGCAAACTTGATATCATGTTTGGAACATGTAAAAAAATTGCTCATATAATATAATTATGTGTAATTTTATATATAATTATGTATGAGCAATTCTTTTACATTCCTCCAAACTTAATTTTTTCTAAAAGAAACAATACAAAAATTTTCCTTGTGATTATTTTTTATGTTTTCTCATTATTATTATTATTATTATTTTTATCATATTAAACAGTAATTTTACTAAAGAAAGAAGGATGTATGGATATTCAACATACATTTTTTTTTAATTTGCGTGACATCCATTTGATCAATTATTAGACAGTGAGTGAGATATATATATATATATATATATATATATATATATATAT